>NC_084593.1:46260828-46281828 GCF_033807715.1 Cololabis saira | reverse complement strand
TCGGTTAGCGATCCCGTTAGCGGTCCCGTTAGCGGTCCCATTAGCGGTCCCGTTAGCGGTTCCGTTAGCGATCCCATTAGCGGTCCCATTAGCGGTCCCGTTAGCGGTTCCGTTAGCGGTTGTTAGCGGCTCGGTTAGCGATTCCGTTAGCGGCTCGGTTAGCGGTCCCGTTAGCGGTCCGGTTAGCGGTTCAGTTAGCGATCCTGTTAGAGGTTCCGTTAGCGGTTCTGTTAGCTATCCCGTTAGCGGTCCCGTTAGCGGTCTTGTTAGCGGTTCTATTAGCCTATTACATATTTTCTGTAATAACTTTTGAATGGTTTGACATAGAGAGTCATGGGTGGTGTCATTGGAATCTGTATCGAGTCCTTGACCTTCATGGGTGCAAATAAGCCCCGTGATCATCCGGCAGTAGTCCGTGGCACTTCAAAATTTCCCGGGAATTTTGTCTAGTTATTTATTTATTCTTCCGTAAAAACTTCGGCGCGTAACTAGTCCCACAGCTTTGAGAAAACGCGAAAAGTAAAAACGTAGAAACGTGCGCCTTAATCGGGAATCGATGGGTATGACTTTTATTAGCGATTGGCGTGCACGTTTTTGCGCAACGTGCACAAACGTGCGCTTTTTGCCCCATCCGAGAACTTTGGGGCCTCACCACTCACACACCGTTGCTCGAAAAATTCTGAACCGATTTAGAAAGTTGTAGGCCCTGAATTTAACTACAGTCCTGTGGATTTTCAGAGCAATGGCACAAATAGTTTTTGCACGAAGTGCAAAAACATTTCCAAATTCCCAAACTAATGGGGAGAGCATTTTCCCATGTATTCCTATGGCGCCATTCAAAGCGGATGGGAAAATGTCGAGAAAAAAGACAAAATTCACCTTTTTTCTGAGTCACGTATCTTTCTCATACTTGCACGTAGAAACGTCATTCAAACTTCAAAACGGAGGAAAACTTCTCTTCTCTCTCCAAACCCGAAACAGTTTTTTCCTAAAATGTACACTTTTCAAGATATGAGCCCTCAAGCGAGGACTGGAAATCACTTTTTTTCAAATCTAGAGCACGGGAGTCAGTTTGCTAGAGTGTAGTTACACTGAAAAAAAAACATGATTTCTTATTTGTAACTCGAGGTCACGGCCAAACCGTAAAAGGTAGACAGATAATTTTTGGTCAGAATATAGACATAGGTGTTGTGATTTATAAAATGTGACTTTGACAGGCGTGGTGTGCACAAAATTTTAACGGGGGAGCCAACAGACACGCCAGTTCCTGTCTCTCTCTTCATTGACTCCCATGTTAAATGAAGTTTTCTTAAAAAAAATCTCATTTTTGTTTTCGAATTGCCGTTACTAACACATTTTAAGGAATATCTGTATGAAAATAACATTTAGATAATCTGGTAGGTTCTCTGTTTCTCAAAATGTTTTCGTTTTTCTGCTAAGAGCTACGGTTTGAGCGCAAAGTGGAGTGATTTCAGGTTTGTCACAACCAAAAATCCAGCTGAGTCATTCCCGCTCCCTCTGTATCAGGTTCTTGTTGCCCCTAGCAACCAGAGCTCAGCTGTTGACTGATTAGACTGACCCAGAACTGGTCACATGACTCACTCAGTACAGAATTCATAGTATAACCTGGAAAATGGAGAAATCTGAACCCTGACCTTTTAACCTTAGATGAACACACACACACACACACACACACACACACACACACACACACACACACACACACAATAGGTGTTATTATGGGATGTCAGGTGTTTTTATAGGATGTTAGTGTTATTATGGGATGTCAGGTGTTTTTATAGGATGTTAGTGTTATTATGGGATGACAGGTGTTTTTATAGGATGTTAGTGTTATTATGGGATGTCAGGTGTTTTTATAGGATGTTAGTGTTATTATGGGATGTCAGGTGTTTTTATAGGATGTTAGTGTTATTATGGGATGGCAGGTGTTTTTATAGGATGTTAGTGTTATTATGGGATGTTAGTGTTATTATGGGATGGTAGGTGTTTATTATGGGATGGTAGTGTTATTGGTGTTAGCGGTCCCGTTAGCGGTTCTGTTAGCGGTCCTGTTAGCGATCCCGTTAGCGGTCCCGTTAGCGGTCCAGTAAGCGATCCCGTTAGCGGTCCAGTTAGCGACCCCGTTAGCGGTCCCGTTAGCAATCCCGTTAGCGGTCCCGTTAGCGGTTGTTAGCGATCCCGTTAGCGATCCCGTTAGCGGCTTGGTTAGCGATCCCGTTAGCGGCTCGGTTAGCGGTCCCGTTAGCGGTTCAGTTAGCGATTCCGTTAGCGATCCCGTTAGTGGTCCCGTTAGCGGTCCCGTTAGCGGTCCAGTTAGCGATCCCGTTAGCGGTCCAGTTAGCGACCCCGTTAGCGGTCCCGTTAGCGGTTCCGCTAGCGGTTGTTAGCGATCCCGTTAGCGGTCCCGTTAGCGGTTCAGTTAGCGATTCCGTTAGCGATCCCGTTAGCGGTCCAGTTAGCGACCCCGTTAGCGGTCCCGTTAGCGGTTCCGCTAGCGGTTGTTAGCGATCCCGTTAGCGGTCCCGTTAGCGGTTCAGTTAGCGATTCCGTTAGCGATCCCGTTAGCGGTCCCGTTAGCGACCCCGTTAGCGATCCCGTTAGCGGTCCAGTTAGCGACCCCATTAGCGGTCCCGTTAGCGGTCCCGTTAGCGGTTCCGCTAGCAGTTGTTAGCGATCCCGTTAGCGGTCCCGTTAGCGGTTCTGTTAGCGGTTCTGTTAGCGGTCCTGTTAGCGGTTCCGTTAGCGGTTGTTAGCGGTCCCGTTAGCGATCCCATTAGCGGCTCGGTTAGCAATCCCGTTAGCGGCTCGGTTAGTGGTCCCGTTAGCGGTTCAGTTAGCGATTCCGTTAGCGATCCCGTTAGCGGTACCGTTAGCGGTCCAGTTAGCGATCCCGTTAGCGGTCCAGTTAGCGACCCCGTTAGCGGTCCCGTTAGCAATCCCATTAGCGGTCCCGTTAGCGGTCCAGTTAGCAATCCCGTTAGCGGTCCAGTTAGCGACCCCGTTAGCGGTCCCGTTAGCAATCCCATTAGCGGTCCCGTTAGCGGTTCCGCTAGCGGTTGTTAGCGATCCCGTTAGCGGTTCTGTTAGCGGTTCTGTTAGCGGTCCCGTTAGCGGTTCTGTTAGCGGTTGTTAGCGGTCCCGTTAGCGATCCCATTAGTGGCTCGGTTAGCGATCCCGTTAGCGATCCCGTTAGCGATCCCGTTAGCGATCCCGTTAGCGGTTCCGTTAGCGATCCCATTAGCGGTCCCGTTAGCGGTTCCGTTAGCGGTTGTTAGCGGCTCGGTTAGCGATCCCGTTAGCGGCTCGGTTAGCGGTCCCGTTAGCGATCCCGTTAGCGGTTCCGTTAGCGATCCCATTAGCGGTCCCGTTAGCGGTTCCGTTAGCGGTTGTTAGCGGCTCGGTTAGCGATCCCGTTAGCGGCTCGGTTAGCGGTCCCGTTAGCGGTCCCGTTAGCGATCCCGTTAGCGGTTCAGTTAGCGGTTCTATATTTTCTGTAATAACTTTTGAATGGTTTGACATAGAGAGTCATGGGTGGTGTCATTGGAATCTGTATCGAGTCCTTGACCTTCATGGGTGCAAATAAGCCCCGCGATCATCCGGCAGTAGTCCGTGGCACTTCAAAATTTCCCGGGAATTTTGTCTAGTTATTATTATTATGGGCATGCCAAGTAGTGGCATGACCATATTGCAATCGTCCAGAATGGCCCAAAGGGCAATGCTGCTAGCATGCTAAAGTCGCAAAAGTCCCACTGCGCACCAGCGGGTGTACAGCATGACCCCGCACTGATGTGGAAAAAAAAAATCCCCAAAAAGTAAAACACGGCCGAAAAAATGAGGAAAAACATGAAAATGAAGGCGATATATTAGTATCTAGAAAAGGTTTCCCTTTTCTTATTATTATTATGGGCATGCCAAGTAGTGGCATGACCATATTGCAATCGTCCAGAATGGCCCAAATGGCAATGTTGCTAGCATTTTGCTAACAAGCTAAAGTCGCAAAAGTCCCACTGCGCACCAGCGGGTGTAGAGCATGACCCCGCTCTGATGTGGAAAAAAAAAATCCCCGAAAAATACAACACGGCCCGAAAAACCTGAAAAATGAAGGCGATATATTAGTATACAGAAAGGTTTCCCTTTTTTTATTATTATTATTCCGCACTTTTTTTCGTCCGTTAATACGGCCCGAACCGCAACGTGCACCCATGCATGGCATACATCGTTGGATGCGTCTCCATCGTGATTCGATGGGTATTACTTTTCTCAGTAATAGGGGTCACCGTGGCAACGCTAGTTGCCAAAAACCAAAAAAAAAGGCGAAAATTCCCGCGCTTATTGCTCGGCCGAACTTTATCGTAGAGACATCGTTCAAACTTTGAAACACTCGGCCCGATAGTCTTTAAAGGACCATACAACTTCATCATGCTAGTTATTACGGTTTTTGCGATATTTAACTTTCAATTTAAAAAAAAAATCCCTTTTATTTTGGACGTTTGTTGCTAGGCAATGGTTTATCGTACAGACATCATTACAACATTGACAAACCCGGGACGCTTTGTACTGCAACATATTTTAGTCTCGTCAAGCTTGCTATTACGGTTTTTGAGGTATTCCACTTTTCTCATTTTGATGCTAACGGAATTTCGGACGCTTGTTGCGCGGCAACACGATATCGTAGAGACTTTAATTTAACGTTAAAAGACTCTGGTTGCTGTGGACTACAACATACTAAGGTCTTATTACGCTGTCGTTTACAGCTTTTGAGATATTGAAGCCTAATTGTCCCATTCTATCCTATGGAGCTTGTTACCATGGCAACAAAAACCTATGCATTTGAATGGGGGAGCATGTGAATAAAACTTCTGTTAATGCTGCCCAGACCGGAACGTGCACCCATGCATGGCATACATCGTTGGATGCGTCTTGATCTTGCCTCGATGGGCATTACTTTTCTCAGTCGAAAGTGTTACCGTGGCAACGCTAGATGCCAAAAAGCAAAAAAAAAGGCAAAAATTTGAACGTTTATTGCTCGGCCAGACTTTATCGTAGAGACATCGTTCAAACTTTCAAATACTCGGCCCGATTGGCACTAACGGACCGTACAAGCTCATTATGCCAATTATTACACTTTTTGCGATAATGAGCTTTCATTTTTTTCTTTATTTCCGTTTGACTTTGGACGCTTGTTGCTAGGCAACAGATTATCATAAAGACATCCTACAAATGTTCCCAGACTCGGCACGCTGTGGACTTCAACATATTCAAATTTCATGAAGCTGTTATTTAAGGAAATTTTATGTCAAAATCCATGCCAAATGGCTCCATTCATTCGGATGGGTTTTTTTTACCACGGTGAAACAAAAACCTATCCATTAATGTAGCCTGAACCGCAACGTGCACCCATGCATGGCATACATCGTTAGATGCGTCTCCATGTTGCCTCGATGGGCATTACTTTTTTCAGTCAAAAGTGTCACCGTGGGGGGCGCTAGACGCCAAAAAGCGCACGCCTTTAATAACTATTGGGAGCACAGGAATGAATGCAATACAACTGTAAACACCTCAAACTGACATAGAACCACCCCGAACACAACCACTACAGCCCCAAACCAAAGCAGCAAGAGGGGTCGAATGGGCGGTAGGGCATGCCCATATCAAAATTTCATGAAATTTTCTAGTTATTATTATTCTTATTCCGCACTTTTTTTCGTCCGTTAATACGGCCCGAACCGCAACGTGCACCCATGCATGGCATACATCGTTGGATGCGTCTCCATCGTGATTCGATGGGCATTACTTTTCTCCGTAATAGGGGTTACCGTGGCAACGCTAGTTGCCAAAAAGCAAAAAAAAAGGCGAAAATTCCCACGCTTATTGCTCGGCCGAACTTTATCGTAGAGACATCGTTCAAACTTTCAAACACTCGGCCCGATAGTCACTAAAGGACCATAAAACTTCATCATGCTACTTATCACGGTTTTTGCGATATTTAACTTTCAATTTAAAAAAAAAATCAATTTTATTTTGGACGCTTGTTGCTAGGCAACGGTTTATCGTACAGACATCATTACAACATTGACAAACCCGGGACGCTTTGTACTGCAACATATTTTAGTCTCGTCATGCTTGCTATTACGGTTTTTGAGATATTCCACATTGTTCATTTTGATGCTAACGGAACTTCGGATGCTTGTTGCGCGGCAACGCGGTATCGCAGAGACTTTGATTCAACGTTAAAATACTCAGTTTGATGTGGACTACAACATACTGAGGGCTCATTACGCTGTCGTTTACATCTTTTGAGATATTGAAGCCAAATTGTCCCATTCTATCCTATGGGGCTTGTTACCATGGCAACAAAAACCAATGCATTTGTATGGGGGAGCATGTGAATAAACAATCTGTTAATGCTGCCCGAACCGGAACGTGCACCCATGCATGGCATACATCGTTGGATGCGTCTCCATCGTGCCTCGATGGGCATTACTTTTCTCAGTCAAAAGTGTTACCGTGGCAACGCTAGATGCCATAAAGCAAAAAAAAAGGCGAAAATTCAGACGCTTATTGCTCGATCGAACTTTGTCGTAGAGACATCGTTCAAACTTTTAAACACTCGGCCCGATTGTCCCTAACGGTACGTACAAGCTCATTATGCCAAGTATTACAGTTTTTGCGATATTTACCTTTCAGGTTTTTTTTAAATTTCCGTTTGACTTTGGACGCTTGTTGCTAGGCAACAGGTTATCGTAGAGACATCGTACAAATGTTTCCCGACTCGGCACGCAGTGGACTTCAACATACTCAAATTTCATGAAGCTGGGATTTAAGGAAATGTTATGTCAAAATCCAGGCCAAATGGCCCCATTCATTCGGATGGGGTTTTGTACCATGGTGAAAAAAAAAACCTATCCGTTAACGTAGCCTGAACCGGAACATGCACCCATGCAAGGCATACATCGTTAGATGCGTCTCCATCTTGCCTTGAAGGGCATTACTATTCTCAGTCAAAAGCATTACCGTGGAAACGCTAGATGCCAAAAAGCGCGCCCCATTAATAACTATTGGGAGCACAGGAATGAATGAAATACAAGTGTAAAAACACCTCAAACTGACATAGAACCACCCTAAGCACAACCACTACAGCCCAAAACCAAAGCAGGGAGAGGGGACGAATGGGCGGTAGGGCATGCCCATATCAAAATTTCCAGAAATTTTCTAGTTATTATTCTTATTATTCCGCACTTTTTTTCGTCCATTAATACGGCCCGAACCGCAACGTGCACCCATGCATGGCATACATCGTTGGATGCGTCTCCATCGTGATTCGATGGGCATTACTTTTCTCAGTAATAGGGGTTACCATGGCAACGCTAGTTGCTAAAAAGCAAAAAAAAAGGCGAAAATTCCCGCGCTTATTGCTCGGCCGAACTTTATCGTAGAGACATCGTTCAAACTTTGAAACACTCGGCCCGATAGTCTTTAAAGGACCATACAACTTCATCATTCTAGTTATTACGGTTTTTGCGATATTTAACTTTCAATTTAAAAAAAAAATCACTTTTATTTTGGACGCTTGTTGCTAGGCAACGGTTTATCGTACAGACATCATTACAACATTGACCAACCCGGGACGCTTTGTACTGCAACATATTTTAGTCTCGTCATGCTTGCTATTACGGTTTTTGAGATATTCCACATTGTTCATTTTGATGCTAACGGAACTTCGGATGCTTGTTGCGCGGCAACGCGGTATCGCAGAGACTTGGTTCCAACGTTAAAAGACTCAGGTTGATGTGGACTACAACATACTGAGGTCTCATTACGCTGTCGTTTACAGCTTTTGAGATATTAAAGCCAAATTGTCCCATTCTATCCTATGGGGCTTGTTACCATGGCAACAAAAACCAATGCATTTGTATGGGGGACCATGTGAATAAACAATCTGTTAATGCTGCCCGAACCGGAATGTGCACCCATGCATGGCATATATCGTTGGATGCGTCTCCATCGTGCCTCGATGGGCATTACTTTTCTCAGTCAAAAGTGTTACCGTGGCAACGCTAGATGCCATAAAGCAAAAAAAAAGGCAAAAATTCAGACGCTTATTGCTCGGTCGAACTTTATCGTAGAGACATCGTTCAAACTTTCAAACACTCGGCCCGATTGGCACTAACGGGCCGTACAAGCTCATTATGCCAATTATTAAAATTTTTGCGATATTGACCTTTCATTTTTTTTTAAAATTTCCATTTGACTTTGGACGCTTGTTGCTAGGCGACAGATTATCGTAGAGACATCGTACAAATGTTCCCCGACTCGGCACGCTGTGGCCGTCAACATATTCAAATTTCATGAAGCTGGGATTTAAGGAAATTTTATGTCAAAATCCATGCCAAATGGCCCCATTCATTCGGATGGGATTTTTTTACCACGGTGAAACAAAAACCTATCCATTAATGTAGCCTGAACCGCAACGTGCACCCATGCATGGCATACATCGTTAGATGCGTCTCCATGTTGCCTCGATGGGCATTACTTTTTTCAGTCAAAAGTGTCACCGTGGGGGGCGCTAGACGCCAAAAAGCGCACACCTTTAATAACTATTGGGAGCACAGGAATGAATGCAATACAACTGTAAACACCTCAAACTGACTTAGAACCACCCCGAACACAACCACTACAGCCCTAAACCAAAGCAGCTGGAGGGGTCGAATGGGCCGTAGGGCATGCCCATGTCAAAATTTCGTGAAATTTTCTAGTTATTATTATTCTTATTCCGCACTTTTTTTCGTCCGTTAATACGGCCCGAACCGCAACGTGCACCCATGCATGGCATACATCGTTGGATGCGTCTCCATCGTGATTCGATGGGCATTACTTTTCTCCATAATAGGGGTTACCGTGGCAACGCTAGTTGCCAAAAAGCAAAAAAAAAGGCGAAAATTCCCACGCTTATTGCTCGGCCGAACTTTATCGTAGAGACATCGTTCAAACTTTCAAACACTCGGCCCGATAGTCACTAAAGGACCATAAAACTTCATCATGCTACTTATCACGGTTTTTGCGATATTTAACTTTCAATTTAAAAAAAAAATCAATTTTATTTTGGACGCTTGTTGCTAGGCAACGGTTTATCGTACAGACATCATTACAACATTGACAAACCCGGGACGCTTTGTACTGCAACATATTTTAGTCTCGTCATGCTTGCTATTACGGTTTTTGAGATATTCCACATTGTTCATTTTGATGCTAACGGAACTTCGGATGCTTGTTGCGCGGCAACGCGGTATCGCAGAGACTTTGATTCAACGTTAAAATACTCAGTTTGATGTGGACTACAACATACTGAGGGCTCATTATGCTGTCGTTTACATCTTTTGAGATATTGAAGCCAAATTGTCCCATTCTATCCTATGGGGCTTGTTACCATGGCAACAAAAACCAATGCATTTGTATGGGGGAGCATGTGAATAAACAATCTGTTAATGCTGCCTGAACCGGAACGTGCACCCATGCATGGCATACATCGTTGGATGCGTCTCCATCGTGCCTCGATGGGCATTACTTTTCTCAGTCAAAAGTGTTACCGTGGCAACGCTAGATGCCATAAAGCAAAAAAAAAGGCGAAAATTCAGACGCTTATTGCTCGATCGAACTTTGTCGTAGAGACATCGTTCAAACTTTTAAACACTCGGCCCGATTGTCCCTAACGGTACGTACAAGCTCATTATGCCAAGTATTACAGTTTTTGCGATATTTACCTTTCAGGTTTTTTTTTAATTTCCGTTTGACTTTGGACGCTTGTTGCTAGGCAACAGGTTATCGTAGAGACATCGTACAAATGTTTCCTGACTCGGCACGCAGTGGACTTCAACATACTCAAATTTCATGAAGCTGGGATTTAAGGAAATGTTATGTCAAAATCCAGGCCAAATGGCCCCATTCATTCGGATGGGGTTTTGTACCATGGTGAAAAAAAAAACCTATCCGTTAACGTAGCCTGAACCGGAACATGCACCCATGCAAGGCATACATCGTTAGATGCGTCTCCATCTTGCCTCGAAGGGCATTACTATTCTCAGTCAAAAGCGTTACCGTGGAAACGCTAGATGCCAAAAAGCGCGCCCCATTAATAACTATTGGGAGCACAGGAATGAATGAAATACAAGTCTAAAAACACCTCAAACTGACATAGAACCACCCTAAGCACAACCACTACAGCCCAAAACCAAAGCAGGGAGAGGGGACGAATGGGCGGTAGGGCATGCCCATATCAAAATTTCCAGAAATTTTCTAGTTATGGGCATGCCAAGTAATGGCATGACCATATTGCAATCGTCCAGAATGGCCCAAAGGGCAATGTTGCTAGCATTTTGCTAACGAGCTAAAGTCGCAAAAGTCCCACTGCGCACCAGCGGGTGTACAGCATGACCCCGCTCGGATGTGGAAAAAAAAAATCCCCAAAAACTAAAACACGGTCGGAAAAACGAGGAAAAACATGAAAATGAAGGCGATATATTAGTATCTAGAAAAGGTTTCCCTTTTCTTATTATTCCGCACTTTTTTTCGTCCGTTAATGCGGCCCGAACCGGAACGTGCACCCATGCATGGCATACATCGTTGGATGCGTCTCCATCATGCCTCGATGGGCATTACTTTTCTCCGTAATAGGGGTTACCGTGGCAACGCTAGTTGCCAAAAAGCAAAAAAAAAGGCGAAAATTCAGACGCTTATTGCTCGGCCGAACTTTGTCGTAGAGACATCGTTCAAACTTTCAAACACTCGGCCTGATTCTCCCTAAAGGTACGTACAAGCTCATTATGACAAGTATTACAGTTTTTGTGATATTGACCTTTCATTTTTTTTTTTTTTCCATTTGACTTTGGACGCTTGTTGCTAGGCAACAGGTTATCGTAGAGACATCGTACAAATGTCCCCTGACTCGGCACGCTGTGGACTTCAACATACTCAAATCTCATGAAGCTGGGATTTAAGGAAATTTTATGTCAAAATCCAGGCCAAATGGCCCCATTCATTCGGATGGGGTTTTGTACCATGGTGAAAAAAAAAACCTATCCGTTAACGTAGCCTGAACCGGAACGTGCACCCATGCACGGCATACATCGTTAGATGCGTCTCCATCTTGCCTCGATGGGCATTACTTTTCTCAGTCAAAAGCGTTACCGTGGCAACGCTAGATGCCAAAAAGCGCGCCCCATTAATAACTATTGGGAGCACAGGAATGAATGAAATACAAGCGTAAAAACACCTCAAACTGACATAGAACCACCCTAAACACAACCACTACAGCCCCAAACCAAAGCAGCGAGAGGGGACGAATGGGCGGTAGGGCATGCCCATATCTAAATTTCCTGAAATTTTCTAGTTATGGGCATGCCAAGTAGTGGCATGACCATATTGCAATCGTCCAGAATGGCCCAAATGGCAATGTTGCTAGCATTTTGCTAACAAGCTAAAGTCGCAAAAGTCCCACTGCGCACCAGCGGGTGTAGAGCATGACCCCGCTCTGATGTGGAAAAAAAAAATCCCCGAAAAATACAACACGGCCCGAAAAACCTGAAAAATGAAGGCGATATATTAGTATACAGAAAGGTTTCCCTTTTTTTATTATTATTATTCCGCACTTTTTTTCGTCCGTTAATACGGCCCGAACCGCAACGTGCACCCATGCATGGCATACATCGTTGGATGCGTCTCCATCGTGATTCGATGGGTATTACTTTTCTCAGTAATAGGGGTCACCGTGGCAACGCTAGTTGCCAAAAACCAAAAAAAAAGGCGAAAATTCCCGCGCTTATTGCTCGGCCGAACTTTATCGTAGAGACATCGTTCAAACTTTGAAACACTCGGCCCGATAGTCTTTAAAGGACCATACAACTTCATCATGCTAGTTATTACGGTTTTTGCGATATTTAACTTTCAATTTAAAAAAAAAATCCCTTTTATTTTGGACGTTTGTTGCTAGGCAATGGTTTATCGTACAGACATCATTACAACATTGACAAACCCGGGACGCTTTGTACTGCAACATATTTTAGTCTCGTCAAGCTTGCTATTACGGTTTTTGAGGTATTCCACTTTTCTCATTTTGATGCTAACGGAATTTCGGACGCTTGTTGCGCGGCAACACGATATCGTAGAGACTTTAATTTAACGTTAAAAGACTCTGGTTGCTGTGGACTACAACATACTAAGGTCTTATTACGCTGTCGTTTACAGCTTTTGAGATATTGAAGCCTAATTGTCCCATTCTATCCTATGGAGCTTGTTACCATGGCAACAAAAACCTATGCATTTGAATGGGGGAGCATGTGAATAAAACTTCTGTTAATGCTGCCCAGACCGGAACGTGCACCCATGCATGGCATACATCGTTGGATGCGTCTTGATCTTGCCTCGATGGGCATTACTTTTCTCAGTCGAAAGTGTTACCGTGGCAACGCTAGATGCCAAAAAGCAAAAAAAAAGGCAAAAATTTGAACGTTTATTGCTCGGCCAGACTTTATCGTAGAGACATCGTTCAAACTTTCAAATACTCGGCCCGATTGGCACTAACGGACCGTACAAGCTCATTATGCCAATTATTACACTTTTTGCGATAATGAGCTTTCATTTTTTTCTTTATTTCCGTTTGACTTTGGACGCTTGTTGCTAGGCAACAGATTATCATAAAGACATCCTACAAATGTTCCCAGACTCGGCACGCTGTGGACTTCAACATATTCAAATTTCATGAAGCTGTTATTTAAGGAAATTTTATGTCAAAATCCATGCCAAATGGCTCCATTCATTCGGATGGGTTTTTTTTACCACGGTGAAACAAAAACCTATCCATTAATGTAGCCTGAACCGCAACGTGCACCCATGCATGGCATACATCGTTAGATGCGTCTCCATGTTGCCTCGATGGGCATTACTTTTTTCAGTCAAAAGTGTCACCGTGGGGGGCGCTAGACGCCAAAAAGCGCACGCCTTTAATAACTATTGGGAGCACAGGAATGAATGCAATACAACTGTAAACACCTCAAACTGACATAGAACCACCCCGAACACAACCACTACAGCCCCAAACCAAAGCAGCAAGAGGGGTCGAATGGGCGGTAGGGCATGCCCATATCAAAATTTCATGAAATTTTCTAGTTATTATTATTCTTATTCCGCACTTTTTTTCGTCCGTTAATACGGCCCGAACCGCAACGTGCACCCATGCATGGCATACATCGTTGGATGCGTCTCCATCGTGATTCGATGGGCATTACTTTTCT
The DNA here is from genome assembly GCF_033807715.1 of Cololabis saira. Classification (NCBI taxonomy): domain Eukaryota; kingdom Metazoa; phylum Chordata; class Actinopteri; order Beloniformes; family Belonidae; genus Cololabis; species Cololabis saira. The sequence goes on along the minus strand of NC_084593.1, from coordinate 46,268,521 downwards.
CCGTAATAGGGGTTACCGTGGCAACGCTAGTTGCCAAAAAGCAAAAAAAAAGGCGAAAATTCCCACGCTTATTGCTCGGCCGAACTTTATCGTAGAGACATCGTTCAAACTTTCAAACACTCGGCCCGATAGTCACTAAAGGACCATAAAACTTCATCATGCTACTTATCACGGTTTTTGCGATATTTAACTTTCAATTTAAAAAAAAAATCAATTTTATTTTGGACGCTTGTTGCTAGGCAACGGTTTATCGTACAGACATCATTACAACATTGACAAACCCGGGACGCTTTGTACTGCAACATATTTTAGTCTCGTCATGCTTGCTATTACGGTTTTTGAGATATTCCACATTGTTCATTTTGATGCTAACGGAACTTCGGATGCTTGTTGCGCGGCAACGCGGTATCGCAGAGACTTTGATTCAACGTTAAAATACTCAGTTTGATGTGGACTACAACATACTGAGGGCTCATTACGCTGTCGTTTACATCTTTTGAGATATTGAAGCCAAATTGTCCCATTCTATCCTATGGGGCTTGTTACCATGGCAACAAAAACCAATGCATTTGTATGGGGGAGCATGTGAATAAACAATCTGTTAATGCTGCCCGAACCGGAACGTGCACCCATGCATGGCATACATCGTTGGATGCGTCTCCATCGTGCCTCGATGGGCATTACTTTTCTCAGTCAAAAGTGTTACCGTGGCAACGCTAGATGCCATAAAGCAAAAAAAAAGGCGAAAATTCAGACGCTTATTGCTCGATCGAACTTTGTCGTAGAGACATCGTTCAAACTTTTAAACACTCGGCCCGATTGTCCCTAACGGTACGTACAAGCTCATTATGCCAAGTATTACAGTTTTTGCGATATTTACCTTTCAGGTTTTTTTTAAATTTCCGTTTGACTTTGGACGCTTGTTGCTAGGCAACAGGTTATCGTAGAGACATCGTACAAATGTTTCCCGACTCGGCACGCAGTGGACTTCAACATACTCAAATTTCATGAAGCTGGGATTTAAGGAAATGTTATGTCAAAATCCAGGCCAAATGGCCCCATTCATTCGGATGGGGTTTTGTACCATGGTGAAAAAAAAAACCTATCCGTTAACGTAGCCTGAACCGGAACATGCACCCATGCAAGGCATACATCGTTAGATGCGTCTCCATCTTGCCTTGAAGGGCATTACTATTCTCAGTCAAAAGCATTACCGTGGAAACGCTAGATGCCAAAAAGCGCGCCCCATTAATAACTATTGGGAGCACAGGAATGAATGAAATACAAGTGTAAAAACACCTCAAACTGACATAGAACCACCCTAAGCACAACCACTACAGCCCAAAACCAAAGCAGGGAGAGGGGACGAATGGGCGGTAGGGCATGCCCATATCAAAATTTCCAGAAATTTTCTAGTTGTCATTTAATTTTATATGGTGGAATGTGCACAAAGATAAGACAAATAGAATTAAACTGAAAGTTATATTGTTTTATATTGTTCCAGTAAAGTGTATTCAGGTTGTGCATCATGTTTTTGAAAAGTAACTAAGTAAAGTAACTAGTAATGTAACTAATTACTTTTGAAAATAAGTAATCAGTAAAGTAACAGGATTACTTTTTTGGTTCAGTAATCAGTAACTAATTACTTTTTCAAAGTAACTTGACCAACACTGGTGCTCTCTGTCATGTGTATACCCAATGGATAACCAAGACAAATGAGTGTTAGGCAAGGATATACTGTATTGTGCACCCCTGAATGCTCCAAAACTCACAACAATTGGTAGCACAAATATTACAGCTGAAGTCTCCAGTGACCTCTGGGTGTAGTAACTACAGCTCAACTTCCATCTACATGCTAAAATACTGGGTTATTTTTCATAAACTGTGTTGGACCACAGCCATGTGTTGAAACAAAGAAAGGCCTCACATCAACAGTAACCAAAACTGTACTGACCAGCAGGGAGGGAGGGAAGAGAAGACAAAATATCTTTACTGGATTGACAAGACACAGGAGCAAAAAATCAGGGCAGAGGGGAACAGGGGAAGTCATGAGGTATACAGAATGAAGAGGAATGGTGTGAGTACAGTACCCTGTGGTGCTCCTGTGCTCCTGACCACCTCGTCAGACACAATCATTCAGTCTCACAAACACTGCTCTGTTTGTCAGTAGTCAGTAATTTGTGTGATTGTGGAGGTATCAGTCTGTGTCTTCTGGAATTCCTTACGTATAACACAAGCTGTACAGTGTTAAATCCATTGGAGAAATTGAAGAACATGTTTCTGCCTGCCTTGTTTATAGCAAGGAATCACACACCTGTCTAAGCTGCTGTACAATGGTGTCTTCAACTCCAACTCTATGACAATAAGCAAACTGTAGTGGGTCTTGGAGGGTGCTTGTTTGCATACAAAGGTGGACCAATAAAAGTCTCTTCGGGGGGTTCATAAAGTGTGGTATTAGGGTAACAGGCCTATAGTTGTTAAGAACAGCTGGATAAAATTAATAACATACCAAATCTACCATGCAATCATGTTGTGTAAAGGTGAGTTTTTCCTTGCCACTGTTTGGCTCAAGGCTTTTCTCCCACTATGGGAGTTTTTACCTGCCATTGTTTATGTAATAATTGCTCGGGGGTTTATGTTCATGTTCTGCGTCTCTGGAAAGCGTCTAGAGACAACATCTGTTGTATTAGACGCTATACAAATAAAATGAATTGAAAATTGAATTGAATTATGTCTTCACATTTGGCCAGTGAGATGATGATGCTTGGTGTTAGGTACTGTTTGTTTTTTCAATGAATTTAACTTTGGAGGTGCGGTACAAAAAAGAAACAAAAATCAATATTCAATTCATTAAGTAGTTTATTGTATTTGTTGATAATCCAAAGTGACATCTTGACCACTGATGAGGAAAGTGGTCTCAAGTGTGCACTCTGCATTAAATTGTCCACAGTTCTCTGCTGGAATTATACATGAACATGTAATGAATACAAAATATGTGCCCAAGTCTTTTTTTCTTTCACTTGGTGTGAAGTGTATACCATTTGAATTTATTATGCTCAGTCAATGTAACAAAGTATGAGAGGCATGATAACGTACCCTGTTCTCCCCCCATGAACTGTAATTACCATCTGCTAATTGTGATGGTTTGAAACACAAAGGAAAACACGATAAATGCAGACACTTTCATCTATATATATTTTTTTTCATAGCATGTGCTGAATATTGGGTCAAAGAAGTCAAAAAGGTGAAAAACCAACTGCTTACAAATCATACCAGTGACTGCTAAACATTCGGTGAGAGTGATAAAGTCGCAGTGACTTTCCAAAGCATCTGACAGCTCGTCAGATCACTCCTTTTCGTTTGCTAGACTAAGCAGAACAACAAGAGCCAATCTTAAATGCACTTCAATTGTCGGCTATTCAAATGCTTACAGACTTAAGATTAGTGGAGACACACAGTTTTCATTTCTGTATCCAAACGTTCGGTTCTAAGAAAGTTTGCATGTCAAATTGTGGTCTATTTTGGCCACCAGAACAGCCTGGAACTACATAACCATCTTTAAATGAAACACGGTTTCAGTAGGAGAAGAGCGCAGCTGCCTCTCCAACAACCATCTTCAAAACAGCAACAATAAGAATTCCCTCAAACATCATGCCATTTAACGAGCCACGGCCTCCCAGTCATTCCAAATTAAGCCTGAATAGTTTAAGTCAGTGAAAACACCAATTTCAGGCAACAAACAATCGGCTGAGGAGAGGAGCGGACCAGAGTTGCGTAGCTGACTCCATCACTAAAACTGACTGTTTCTCTCTTTTTTTTAAACTCATCTCTCCATAAGAAAATTAATTTTGGTCTCAACATTCATACAAATTAAATTTGGAAAAAAAAGAATTGATCACAGATGTTGGGGGGAGGTTCGTATGTGCTCTCGTGAGTCTGTGACGGTTTGCTCAGAGCACTGTCAGACCGAGTGGGGGAGCGAGCCCCTCCATCACGCCTGAACTCAACAGCTTGATTTCAGCAAGCTGAAGAGCAATGTTTGCCTCTGCTTTGAACATTTCCCACACCTGCTTACAAACCTTCACCAGAGACATCACATGAACGAGCCACGTCTCCTTCTTAGGTCCCTGAATGATGTCAAAGCCGGTTGTAAACGGCGAATGTTGCAAACGACACAATGAAGCGTCAAGTTAGGCCAGGGGTCCTAACTAAATATATACAAAAAAGATAAGATAAGATATATCAATATAAATTTGGAAATTCGGGTGTTACAGCAGCTCAAAGTCAGATACATGATCCTAGACTAAATAAACGATAAAGATAAATTATAAGTATGAAAAATACAGTAAAATAGAAAAAATGAATAAGTGTACTGTAAACAGAATAAGTGTACTATAAACATAGTAAGTACAATATAATAAATACTTGGCTATACTAATATAGTATAAATGAATAGTGTGCAGTTGTTGTTTCATATTATAAATGGAATCGAGTCCAATTCCAGCAGAGACAATGAAAAACGGTGGGGTCAGGGAGTTATGTGAGTGTCAGGGGGGTGAGGGGGACTCAGTGTGGTGACAGTCCTTGTGGTGACATCTGTACTCCTCCTCGTTGTCGCTGTTGATACATCCAACAATGGAGGAGTCAACGGAAAACTTTTGGAGGTGGCAGGAACCAGAGTTGTGGCGGTAGAGGAATGGCGCCAGAACGGTTCCTTGAGGCGCGCCAGTATTGCTGAACACAGAATGTGTTTACATGCAGTCAATAACCCTTTTAAAACCCGAATATTGGCAATAACCCGAATTGCACGGCCATGTAAACACCAATAACCCCTTTTAAAAACCCGAAAATGACCCCTGTGTTACTCCTTTTAAAACTCGAATATTGGGTCATGTAAACACCAAACGGAATATCCCCATCAAACGGAACAGGAATTTGTTTTCTGCTCATGCTCTGTTCACAAGGAATCCTGGTCTTTTGAGTCCAGGAAGTTCTTATAAACACGGAGAAACCCAAGACCAGGAGGAGACTAATCACTTCATAAATGGAATAAAGGATATGAACATTTCTGCATTTGTAGACGGTAGAAAGTACCGGGATAGTGAGATTTACAAGAAGGTGAGCGAAAAGTTGCGTGAAGCAGCATTTGTTTTGAATTTGGATACAGGAAGAAAAAGCAGAAATGACGGTAATTGCGTCATCACGGTCTCCACGCGTCGCTGGTTTGATCCAGATAACCTGAATGATTAATTACCATGTAAACGGAATATTGTGAATGTTTCAGTAACCGGAATATTAGCAATAACCAGAATTTTGACTGCATGTAAACGTAGTCACAGTCTCAGAGGCACAGCCACCCACTCTGACACACTGTGGCCTGCCGGTGAGGTAGTCCATAATCTAGGATGCAGTGTCAGGGTGCAGATAGATTGTCAGAAGCTTTTCCCGTAGGAGGCAGGGCTGAATGGTGGTGAACGCACTGGAGAAGTCAAAGAACATGACTCTCACAGTGCTTCCCTTCTTCTCCAGATGAGAAAAGGTCTTGTGGTTCATGAAGATGATTGCATCTTCCACACCGATGTGTGGCTGGTATGTAAACTGCAGTGGGTCCAGGAAAGCCGTTAGCAGGTTCCTCAGGTGTCTCAGAACCAGCCTCTCAAGGGTCTTAATGACATGTGACGCGAGTGCCTCAGGTCTGTAGTCGTTGACAATGCTGGGACGTCCTATCTTCGGCACTGGAACAATGCAGGAGGTTTTCCATAGTTTGGGCACCTTTTTCAACCTCAAGGAAAGAATGAAAAGGTGCTGGAGTTGGGGATTTACTTGGGGGCGGGGGGGCTTCAGCTCAGAGGCTGATTTGAGCTCCCCCTGTACTCTGGGTGCAGGCTTGCTGCAGCCTGCCATCCGCTCCATCCCGTCCAACCGCTCCTTTCGACTGTTCTGTTCCATCTTGGCCTCCATCTTCTCCCTGTAGTTGTCCTTGGCCTCTGTCAGCTTCCTTTTCAATTCTTTCTGTACAGCCCAAAGTTCCTCCCGGTCCTTTGCCATGAAAGCCCTCTTCTTTCTGTTAAGAAGGCTTTTAATGTCTTCATCGAACCAAGGTTTATTGTTGCTGAAGCAGCGGATCCTTTTGGTGAGGACAATGGTGTCCTCACAGAAGCGGATGTAGTCTGTGATGCAATGAGAGAACAATGAGATGTCATCCCCGTAGTCCTCCTGGAACAGTTCCCAGTCTGTAGCCTGAAAACACTCCTTGAGGGTCTCCTCAGTGTCCTTAGAACAAACCTTCACAGTCTTTGTGCTGCCCACCTGTTGCATCACCAGTGGCCTGTATGTGGCTACAAGGTGTATCAGGTTGTGGTCTGATTCTCCGAGTGGGGGCAGGGAAGAGGAGCTGTATTCCCCCTTCACATTAACATAGAAGAGGTCCAGGATTTTATTCTCTCTCGTTGCACAGTCTACATACTGTTTGAAGTTTGTTAGGAGGAGACGTGATTAAAATCCCCGCTGATCAGTATGAGGGCGCTGGGAGGTTGCGTCTGAAGTCCCACGATGACTGAGTGCAAGACGTCAATCGCCCTCGCCGCAGCATCGGATGGGGGGATGTAAACAATAACAGCAATGGCGTGCAAGAACTCCCGCGGTAGAGTCTCATTCCTATTGCCACGACATCAATGTCCGGAGTGCAAATAGTTTCCTTCACAGTAACATGTCCAGGATTACACCACTTCGAGTTAACAAAGACAGCAGACCGTCTCCTCTCTTCTCACCGCTCTGTTTTCCTCTGTCCGCTCGTACCAGCCAATTCAAGTGTCCGGTATGTTCCCATTCAGCCATGTCTCCATGAAACAGAGCAAACTGCACTCCCTGTACGCCCACTGGCTGCTCACCAAAACTGCTAGTTCGTCCATTTCCTTGGCGAGTTAGTTCGGCTGCAAGTGTATTTGAGACTCGACGTACTTCGATGGTGATTTATTTCAAATCGACAGTACATGCAAATAACTTTAGTCTTGTCCAGCGAACCATCTGGCATCTTTTTGAAAGTGAACTTGCCGTTCAAAAGTCCCTTTTCATTCTCCATCTTTCCTCGCTTTTGAAAAAAGTTCACGCAGTAATGTACTTTTCCTCAAGCTAAGGGTGCCGTTGTCCGCCAGAAATTATCTAATGCATTTTTTTTTTTTTATCCTGCGCGTTAATCATTCGTTAAAAGAATTGTCGGCGTTAAGAGGATGTTAAGTTAACTTTGACAGCCCTAATATATATATATATATATATATATATATATATATATATATATATATATATATATATATATATATATATATATATATATATATATATATTGTGTATACAAACAAAACTTGAAAAAAATGATATCATATAATAGTTATTTGGCAGTAGTTCCTGTTCCGTGGCTTCAGCTTGACAAACTGCCCGTTTTTAAGTCCCTTACCTTGGCTTTTATGTCGGCACTGTCCCTTTAAAGACTGCGGGTAGTTTAAAAGGATTTTTGTTTGCCTGTGCATGTGTGTGTCTCTGTTTTCCTTTGTGCCAACGACAAATGAGTTTCTTGATATCACTGTGTTTTCATCAGTGCCACACTGACAGGCTCTATTAAAACCACCCTTGGACTCATTCTCATCACAGTTTGACAGGAGTAATTCCCATGGCAGGCAGGACAGCGAGATGGAGA
>NC_084593.1:46096828-46260328 GCF_033807715.1 Cololabis saira | reverse complement strand
AGGCCCTCATTTCGTCGGAAAAATAAAAACGAGAAAAATAAAAACTTGAAAATTTCAGCAAATTTTGATATGGGCATGCCCTACTGCCCATTCGTCCCCTCTTGCTGCTTTGGTTTGGGGCTGTAGTGGTTGTGTTTAAGGTTGTTTTGGTTGTGTCAGAGGTGGTTCTAGCCATGTTTGGGGTTATTAATAATGGCCAATAAACCAAACCAAGGCCTGGATGCACGTTGCGGTTCGGGCCACATTTACGGACAATTTATTCATATTCTCCCCCATAAAAATGCATAGATTTTGTTGCCAAGGTAACAAGCCCCATAGGATAGAATGGGACAATTTGGCTTCAATATCTCAAAAGTTGTAAACGACAGCGTAATGAGACCTCAGTACGTTGTAGTCCACGGCAACCCAAGTCTTTTAATGTTGGAGCTCCCAGCTCTGAAGAAAAATGGAGAGACGTGGTCCCAGATGCGCTGGTAGGCAGGGTAGGTGTATCCTGCCTGCTGGGCGAGAGAAGAGAGCGAGGGAAGGGGAAGAGAAGCCTCCTGGTTCACCGGGATGCGGTGACGTCATCAGCGCCTGGCCAGTGATTGGACGCGCGCGCTTCAGGCGCCACCTCCTGTTCACACCTCCAAGCCCGCTGTACTTTGTAGTCTTTACAAAGCAGCCATTTTAGATAATCACAAACGTTCATAAGAGTTCAGAGTTCACAATGTCACATGACGGTGGCCCAACAGCATGATGAGGTTGTACGGTCCTTTAGTGCCAATTGGGAATTTTCGCCTTTTTTTTTGCTTTTTGGCATCTAGCGTTGCCACGTTTTGACACTTTTGACTGAGAAAAGTAATGCCCATCGAGGCACGATGGAGACGCATCCAACGATTTATGCCATGAATGGGTGCACATTGCGGTCTGGGCAGCATTAACAGATGGTTTATTCACATGCTCCCCCATACAAATGCATAGGTTTTTGTTGCCATGGTTACAAGCCCCATAGGATAGAATGGGACAATTTGGCTTCAATATCTCAAAAGCTGTAAACAACAGCGTAATGAGACCTCAGTACATTGTAGTCCACAGCAACCCGAATCTTTTAATGTTGGATCAAAGTCTCTACGATATCGCATTGCCGCGCAACAAGCATCCAAAGTTCTGTTAGCATCAAAATGAGCATAGTTGAATATCTCAAAAACCGTAATAGCTCGCATGATGAGACTAAAATATGTTGCAGTACAACGCGTCCGGGGTTTGTCAATGTTGCAATGATGTCTGTACGATTAACCGTTGCTTAGCAACAAGGGTCCAAATTAAAATGGAATTTTTTTTTAAATTGAAAGTTAACTACTTTTACCCTATCGACCCTCGCGGACCCTGAGGTCCTCCGGTGCTGGCCTTTTAACCATACCAAAAGTTAGAACCAGGACACACGGGGAGGCGGCATTCAGTTTTTATGGTCCCCGATTGTGGAACAGCCTCCCGGAGAACCTCGGGGCCGCAGAGACTGTTGATGTTTTTAAAAAGAGGCTCTTTAATCAGGCTTTTAACTGACTCATTTAACTCTTATACATTTCTTATGCTCACCCTTATTTTTATTGAATCTTACTGCTCTGTTTTATATTTAGTTTATCCTTTCTTATCGTATTTTATTTTTGTTTAATCTCAATGTTTTATCTAAATATTTTAGTTGTTATTTATGGTCTATTTTATACATTTTACTGTTTTATTATTTTAGTTTTTAATGTCTTACTTTCTAGACATACTTTTAGGATTTTATGTTTGTATGTTTTATGTTTTTTATAAACTCCTTTAATGTATCTTATCCTGCTTTCTTGTAGCTTTTATCTCCAGTGTTTCCTCATGGGGAGCCTCCATGCTGGGAGTGACTCTGGCCTGCAGGGGGTCGTCCTGGGGGTCGTTCTGGCCTGGATGGTTATGGAGCTCTGCACCACGGCTTCACCGCTGTGGTGTGGACTCCTCTATCCGTCCGGGCCGGGATGGTCTCTGTGGGCCCCACCCCCCCCCTTGTAGCTGCGGGCTATGAGACCTCCTGGCGTGGACAGCTCCCTGTTACCGTTTCCTCACCTGGATCCTCTGTGCCTAGCCATGTCTACACCATGTGTCTGCGTGCGTGTCTGTGTGTGTAATTTAGGTGAATTGTAGTGTGCTTTTGTCTGCGGGGAGGGGGGGGGGGGGGGCATTAATAAGTTTTATGTTTATTTGTTTTTCTTGTTTTTTTTTCTGTTAAGCACTTTGTGTTTCATTATTTGTAGGAAAAGTGCTATATAAATAAAGTTTGATTTGATTTGATTTAAATATTGCAAAAACCGTAATAATTAGCATGATGAGGTTGTACGGTCCTATAGTGCCAATCGGGCCGAGTGTTTGTAAATTTGAACAATACTATACGATAAAGTTCGGCCGAGCAATAAGCGTCCAAATTTTCGCCTAATAATAAGAAATAATAATAATAATAATAATAATAATAATAATAATAATAATAATAATAAGAAGAAGAAGAAGAAGAAGAAGAAGAAGAAGAAGAAGAAGAAGAAGAAGAAGAAGAAGAAGAAGAAGAAAAGGGAAACCTTTTCTGTATACTATTATATCGCCTTAATTTTCTTGTTTTTTCTTGTTTTTTCTCGTTTTTTCGGGCGTGTTTTATTTTTTGTGGATTATCTTTTTCAATATCAGAGCGGGGTCATGCTGTACACCCGCTGGTGGGCATGGGGACTTTTACGACTTTAGCTTGTTAGCAAAATGCTAGCAACATTGCCCTTTGGGCCATTCTGGACGATTGCAATATGGTCATGCCACTACTTGGCATGCCCATAATAAAAAAAAAAAATCAATAAATAAAAAAAAATCCTAGAGATACAATAGGGCCTCCACACTGTCAGTGCTCGGGCCCTAATAATCATCAATGGCTATCTTCAGGCATTAATTCAGGGGTTTTGTACTCTTCCAATTACGTTTAGTGAGTATTATTTTCATCTGCAGAACATTCATCATGGGCCGCAGTGCATGGAGTCCAGATATAGTGACATCATCCTCTATTAATTCCCATCTGCTACATGTAGCAGCTTTTCTCTCATGACAAAAGTGGTACTGTTACTAAACGTGTACAATCAAAAGATGATCAATTTAAAGAGCTGCTTCTGCAAAAGGACATTGGTTTCTAACTTTGTCAGATGTATTCACTTTGCTTTTACAGACAATAAAAGGGATGATATGATTGGTCATTACCATACTAGCTGTTAATGTATTCTGACTAATCCCAAGCTGTTTGCAGCTCCTTTGCAGTTACACTGAACACCTCAGGCTACAAGAATAACCACAAATCACTCACCACATCTCGTGTTTCTACGCTCTGCGCCATTGACTCACAACGATAGAGCCCCAGGTGTTTGAAAGAAAAAATACAAAAGCTTTCATAAAGTTCATTTGGGTTGAACCAGTGTTGTGTGTTAAGCAATTTGTGATGAAAGGCAGAAAAGTTAGGCTTTATTTATATTTCATGGATTATTAACTGAACTTTCAGCTTTACACTCCAGTCAACTTGTTCAACGTCAAACCAGAAAATCCCTGCACAACTATGAAACAAGGATGTCTTCACACGGACTGAAGCACTTGAGCAAGCATGCACCCAAATAACTCCCTGTGAGAGCCATTCTGAGGCCTATAATAATCAGCCACGTTTCCTCCCCACTAGCAAAAGTCACAACCAATCCCTTGCAAACTGCTGCATGTGTGCAACAAAAAGAGAAAATGAATAGATGCAATTTTGTATATGTCAGCACATAGGTGTGCCCTCACCAACCCAGATGTTTAATGGTTTTCTGTTTCTCTGACTGTGTGTCTGCATCTCCCCCAGCGCCGTCATTCACAGGCTGTCGAGCAGTTCCAGACATAGCTGAATATTTTCAGCCTCCGTGTTTCGTCTCTCACCGTTGACCCAACCGGAATTCAGGCCTGAGCATCTCTTCCTTCACTTTATCTCCACATCCAGGTCTATCGGTTTGGTCTCATACCCAGCTCATCAACGCACGCACACAGATGCACAAGCACTTCACTTATAGATTTAATTCAGTCAGTAAAACCTTTATTCCCCTCCTCGCATTACACAGTTACAATGCATTTTTGAAGGTTTTGAAGACTGACAATAATACTGTGATAGTTCAACAATATTTGAGTCTAATTTCACATGCATAAAAACCACTTAAATAAAATATTCAGTATTCAGCCATCCAGAGCACCAGAGAGAGCAGTGTCGAATAATTACTAAAGAGGTTAATTTTCAATAGGTCAGCAAACTGACAATATAAAATGAGGATCCCTAAAATAATAAGTCTTTATTCTCAAAGGGATCTCATGAGTGTTCAAGTCTGAGTTCACCAATTAGTGAACTCTACATGGACCAATAGGACAACGATCTAATTAAGAATGCTCTTGTTCTAAATAAATGTTTCTAGGAATGTGTGGACTTCATTATCTACTGTAGATAATGTCATGTATGCCTGTGATAATCTGAACGAATGCTTGCATTTATGGAAGAGCACTAGAAGGTAGTGAACTGAAAAGGAACATTAGGAACTCTTTTGAAAACATTGTCACAGTCCATGCATATCGCCTCACTGAAAGCAGCTCTTCAGGACACGGTTCACTGGGATCCCAACACCTCACCCTGGCCTTCCTCGAGCTCAACACCAAGGCACAAACTGGACTGAGATGGTCTGCCGTAGGAAGAAAGCCTCGACCGTGATGACCTCATCCTGTCCAACCACTTCGAGCCTTTGCAGTTGCTCACATCCGTCGGGATCCCGGCCCTTCTGACAGCCAGCTGTGGCCCTGAAGCTGAGGGCTTGGCACGGAGCAGTGCTTTTCACTGCTTCTCACTGCTTTTCCTTGCACCCGCGCCAAGAGAAAGGCTAGGCACTCCGCATCATCCTCAGCTCCTCAGAGACGCAGTGAGTGGACACACCTGGACTTGTTGCCATTTGAGCGGGAGCATGGTCCACGAGTGCTCGGGCCACGGTGTGTACCCCTACGCACAGGTGTCAAACTGAATCCATGGCGGGCCGGTGTCCTGCATGTTTTAGATGTTTCACTGCTTTAACACACCTGATTCTAATTAACCATCGTCACCAGCTTGTCATCAAAGTCTGGATAGTTATGTTGATGACAAAGCTCCTTGTACCACGGTGTGCTAAAAAAAGGGACACATCTAATACATCCAGTACACCGGCCCTCGAGGACTGGAGTCCGACACCCCTGGCTACAGTCTCTGTTGCTGGCGTCTCGTTGCGAGGACCACCGCCTCACCTCCAGTTGCAGCTGCTGTGGGAACCTACACCTCGTCCCCTGTTGCTGCTGCTTACAGAACCAACGCTTTGCTTCCTGTCGCTCCTGTACCAACGACCCAGCATGCACCACTGGCCGGGCCAGACCCGGCCATTGCCCAGACACATTCATCGTGGGAACATCCATGGTCAGACATGTCCGCATTACCAGACGCCACATCCTCTGTTACCCATGTGCACTCATCCATGACATTACTAACTCCATCCATGAGCTTTCAAAAGACAACCCCTCCGTCACCACAATAGTAATCCAAGCAGGCACAAACGACCTGAAATTGCAGCAATCAGAGATCCTCAAGCAAGACTTTCTCACCCTTATCCACAGTATCAAACAGTTAAAGAAACAATACTACGCTTTTTTGTAAGTATGGATACATGCTCCTCAAGATTCCATAAAGTAAATTAAGGGGTTCCTCACGGATCAATATTAAGCCCATTACTTTTTAATGTATACATGTTGCCACTTGGGTATGTCATCAGGACACATGACGTTGATTTTCACTGCTATGTTGATGATACACAACTTTACATTGCTTTGTCTCCTGAAGACCTAGAACCAATTAATGTTCTTTTAGACTGTATTTTAGAGATTAAGTCATGGATGGCGGCTAACTTCTTACAGCTTAACCAGGAATTAGTCCCGCTGATTCAGCTCAAAACCACACAGACCGCAGCAGAGAGCTGGCTCTCATCCTTCGCTACCTGACAGGGACGAGCTGTCAAGCTGCAGCAGCCAGGTGGAGCGTGCACGCGCATGTCGTCAGGAGATTAATTTACCAAAATATCTGGAGCAAAGTCGTGTCGGTGGAGCGATGACTGAGGAATCTCTGTATCCAGCTCACAGGTTTGATTGGGGGATGATGGTGGTGTAGAAAGTCCTACTGTGATCATCAAACCTGCAGTAGAAACCGTTCAGCTGGTTTGCAAGCCTGAGGTTACCTGCAGGGTGTGGAGCTGTTCTTCTGAACCCGGTGATGTCCTGCAGACCTCTCCACACAGAAGAGGGATCAGGGTTGGCAGAGAGGCGACTCTCCAGTCTTTCTCTGTAGCTCCTCTTTGCTTTCCTGATCTCCCATGTCAGAGTGTTCCTGGCCTGCTTGAACAGGGCTCGATCGCAGCTTCTGTACGCCTCCTCTTTGGCTCGGCGCAGCTTCCTGAGGTTAAATGTGAAGCAGGACTTGTTGTTGTATGTGCAGAAGGTCTTAGTCTGCACACACATGTCCTCACAAAAGCTGATGTAGGATGTCACAGTGTCCATGAGTTCTCGCAGATCTGTGGTTGCACCTTCAAAAACACTCCAGTCCGTGCAGTCAAAGCAGGCCTGAAGCTTCAGCTTTGACTCCTCCTTCCACTTCTTCACAGTCCTAACTACAGGCTTAGAGGTTTTTAGTTTCTGCCTGTCGGGATCAGATGAACCAGACAGTGGTCAGAGTGTCCTAGAGCTGCGCGGGGAACAGAGCGGAATGCATCCTTAATTATTGTTTAACAGTGGTCCAGAGTCTGCGTGTCCCTGGTGGGGCACGTAACGTGTTGCCTGTAAATAGGAGGTTCGTGGGTGAGCTTTGCTCTGTTGAAATCCCCCAAAACAATGAACAGTGAGTTTGGGAGTTTTTTCTCCAAGTCCGTTATCTGGTCGGCCAGCAGCTGAGTATCTTCAGTCACACACGCGTGCGGCGGGATGTACTGTAAACGGCGACCAGAACAAAGGAGGAAAACTTCTGCATTGAATAAAAAGGTCTGCAGTTAAAAGTCTTTAACACTGTGACATCCGTACACCAACCGTCGTTTATGTAGAAGCAGATTCCACTTCCCTTTGTCTTGCCTGAAAGTTCCCTGCTGCGATCCGCTCGGAGGAGCTGAAATCCCGGCAGCGGTTCAGCGCTGTCCGGGACGAGATCACTGAGCCAGGTTTCAGTGAGGCAAACGGCGGCAGATCTGCTAAAGTCCAGGGGCCTCATTTATAAAAGAGTGCGTAGGATTCATACTAAAAGTGCACGTGCGCCCAAAAGCCAAAAATGGAGTGCGCACAAATGCGCACAAAATAATCTGGATTTATAAAACCATGTGCACGCACATCTGCACGCAATGTTCGCTTTATAAATCACAGTCCAGCTGGAAGGTTGCGCACGTGAATTTGCCTCATATCTGATATATCTCGTATCTCATATCTGCGGAAGCCTCTCTCCCTCAGCCTCACGCTTGCCCTGTCTGCATCTCCTGCGAAACTGGTAGAGAGCCGCTGCTGCTCCAATCAAAATCTCCTTAAAACTGTCCAGTTCCATGAAAACAGGGTAAAAGGTTCCGAGAGAAGACTTCCCAATGTTAAGGAGTTGTTTTCTGCTGAAAGTGACTTGTGGTGGGCAGCAGAAAACAGGAAATATATACAAAATGCTAAAAAGTAGCTGTAGCAGGGCGAGTGCTACCGGGGCCGACCGAAGGATGGAGAGACACAGAGTTTCGTGCAGAACCCTTTTTATTGCAGTTTCACCCAGATTACCGCCACACGTGCAGAAGCACTGCATCACACATCAGCATCTCCGAACCCCTTTGCTGCTGTCCAGCTCTGCCTTATAAAGGCAGGCAGGGTGGAGAGCGGCAGCCACTCAGGTGGATGGGACACAGGTGCGCGTGTCCCATCAACCTCTCCACCCTGCCACACACCCCCAACGCCAATCTCGAGCCGGGGTCCGTCCGGCCGAGCCTACTCCCCCCCCCGCCCCCTCGGCGCGGGAGAGGAAGCCCGGAACCCCCGGGCCTTCCTGGTCAGCCTGACCTGCGTGGAAGACGCTCTCGGGCCCATGGTGGCCTCGGGCCAAACGGTGCGTCCAGGACCACCTCCTCCTTCGCGACGCAGCCCTGCGCGGGCTGCTGGTCCGCCCCCGTCTCCGCGGGACCCGCCGTTGCTGGCGGCTGCGCCTCCGCAGCCGCCTCCCCAGCCAACTCCGCCGCTGACTCCATCCCAGGAGCCGTCGCCTGGCGGCCCGCAGCTTCTGCCTCCCGGCCTCTCAGCTGCGGCGCCGCCAGCGCTGCCGCGGTGAACCTCAGACGGGGTGCAGGGATGGGTCGCTCCGCGGGTCCCGCCGCCTCGGGAGCCGTCGCTTGGCGGCCCGCAGCTTCTGCCTCCCGGCCTCCCGGCCTCTCAGCTGCGGCGCCGCCAGCTCCTCCCGCGCTGCTGGCGCAGGGGTGGGTCTCCCCGCCGCCACGAGCGCTTCCATCGCGGCGAGCTGCCGCTCGCCTTGGTCGCGGAACACGGCTGTCAGGTCCGCCATGGCCTGGGCGAGCGCCTCCAGGGCCCGCTCCGTGCCTCTCTCGTCCATACTTTGCGCCCCACGTTGGGTGCCAGATGTAGCAGAGCGAGTGCTACCGGGGCCGACCGAAGGATGGAGAGACACAGAGTTTCGTGCAGAACCCTTTTTATTGCAGTTTCACCCAGATCACCGCCACACGTGCAGAAGCACCGCATCACACATCAGCATCTCCGAACCCCTTTGCTGCTGTCCAGCTCTGCCTTATAAAGGCAGGCAGGGTGGAGAGCGGCAGCCACTCAGGTGGATGGGACACAGGTGCGTGTGCCCCATCAACCTCTCCACCCTGCCACAGTAGCAGATAGCCAAACATCGTGGCGACCGTCTGCGGCGCCATCTTGAAATTTTACCATTTGTATTATGCTATATTTATAATATCTTCATATTAATATTAGGTTAAAATAATCTGATAACCATGATTAAATGGTAATAGTCCACGCTCACATAATGCCTTTTAACCATGTTTAAGTTCTAAAAGGCACTTTACAATCAAATTGGCCTTCAGCCATTAAAGCACATAATATTCTCTATATTCAGCCCTTATTTTCTATCACTTGTTCACTGAGGAGTATATTGAAGGCAACACGGAACTTCATCTTGCTCAAGGAAACTTCAGCATGTTGACAGAATATGAAACAAACTGCCAACCTTCCATTTGGAGGACAATCCCTCTATCAATAGACCCCCCCCCGCCACTGAACTCTCTGTTAAGAAAAGTTTTATAATGTGGTCCAAACCTTTGACCCCTGCTTAAAAGTGAGGTGCTCAATATTAAATAGCAACCCACCTACTGTCGTGGCAGGAGGTATTGAAACTGAATTCAAATTATAAGCTTTATTATTGAGGAAAAGAGGCTGGATAGTAGTTCAACAACATTCTCAACTGGTGCTGAGCTCCACACAGGCATATAATCTGCACATGATATTCATGAACACAATGTAACTGAGGAGCTGAGAGCGTCCCCTTAGCCAGTGGCAGGACTGCATCTCTGATTTTTGCTGATGGAATATTAAATCAGAACCACCAGAGCAGTCAAAGATAGTTCTCAGCTAATTTTAAAACTCTTGGGATAAGGGTGGCCCACTGCAGCACCACATATGGTTAAATCCAGACACGGATTGATCAAAGTCGAATTAAATGGTACAATTTGTAGGCTGCTGGTACAACAGTTAAACACATCATTGCCTTTTCACGTCCAGGTTTCTTGCAGAGAAGCAGTATTTTGGTTGCATACATGAGTGGTATGAAAAGTTCAGACTGTTGTGTAACAAAGTTCAAAGTTTGGGCAGCACAACCTTTCTCTGGTGTTGCTGTCATCTCATTTGGTACATTTCCGGGCAGCGGGGGTTCCGGGTAGTTTTTGATGGGTTGGATCGTTGACCCGAGTCTCCATTGCCAGGTTATGTCCTGCAAAAGAGGCCTTCATAAATCTTTACGGGGCAAACAATGTTTCTCTAGATGGAGAGATACTCAGCTCGGCCTTGAGGAACTACCTGGTGGGGGATCTCTGCTAATAGGAGTCTCTAATTTATGTTCAGCCCTCTCACGTAACTCAATTACATAATTTGGACCAGAAACATTTTGTTCGATTAGATCTGATGAAAATGTAGATTACAAGAAAAAATGACGGCTGTAACAATAAGGAGGTTCAGGCTTCGTTGGTGTACTTTGCCAATGAAGAGGTCCAGCAGGGGTTTCATTTAATCTCAACCGCTACCACCACGGTGTCTGTTTGAGAAAACAAACAAAAATGCAAGAAAAATCTCTGTTTATGTTGAACTTCCTTCTCTTTCATCTCCTTTTATGCTGTTGTCCATTTGCGAACAGCAATATATGTCCCTTCCCGGTACGCAGTACCGGGAAAAAAAACTAACAAATTACTGACAATAATCTTCACATACAGCGGGTCTCGAACTCTCAATCTTTCACACCAAAGACGGCGGTGATGACCACTCAGCCAAATGCCTCAGCTCTGCCTTCTTTTGGACATACAGTTATATAGACCTATAACAAAGACTGAGTGAGGAGAGACGGACATATAATACGATATAATCTTGCTACAGTTAAGGGTCCCATCCTGTTTTTTCGTACGAATAATTTTTAAAATATTTGTACAATATAAATATTAGTAAAACCTCACTATTTGTGCTTTTGTGAATAGCGTATTCCAGTCTTTACTTCCTAAACACACACACTGCATGGAAGGGAGCGTTTGATTTACTGTTCACGTAACGTTACTTTTGATTTTTTCACGACCAAACCACGCACTTTATTTATGTCATTTGCACCGACGGGGAAGGACAAAAAATAAATGATTCCACCAAAATTCCAAAGATTTTTGTGGTTGACTCACACATTACCAGCATATTTGTGATTAGTTTTCTTTCCTCGTTTCATTTTACTCAGACATTTTACTCATCATCATCTCTTCTCTTCAGCTGCTGATGAATTTAACTGTAATTTTTTTCTAATTTGAAACAAAACAAATTGCTATGATTTTGAGTTTTGTCAACATTTACAAATTATTCTGTGACAATCCTTGGTCCGGACTGGCCTTTATTTACACCATTTAAATAAATCATTTGCTACAGGCCTACACAGTGTTGTGTTTCTAATTTCTACACCGTACAGGCGTTAAAAAATTGAATGCGTGTTCATGGATGAAGAAGCTGGTGGTGGGAGGAGAACAAGCCATGAAGTTTGGGGTAGTAGTACCAGCAAGAACTTTAATCTACTTTCACCCCTGCCCTTACCACCATCCCGTGGTCAGCAGTGCTATTTGTTGGGTCACTGGTTTTTGTGCGGCGCTACAGTGTCATGGAGACCCGTCAGCTGAAGGGGTTGAGGCGGGAGGCGGCTCTGTTAGAGGTTCCCAGTTGTTGGTGTGCCTGAAATCGCCCGTAATGAAAACGCATCTATTGTGAGAAGGTTAAATCATGCATGACACTTTTCTGTTCTCCCAGTATCTACCTGGCTTTCCCTGGTTTCCCTTCAGAATCATTTGAGGAAAACATAGTCTTTGGATCTTTGTTTATAACCATAATAAAATACAATCAACATGCTTCAGAGTGTTTTATTAACACTCTAGTTTCTGTATTTCCTATGCCCTTTCTCTCTTCCTGTGTCTCCTGCTACGTTCATCTAATTTCATTCCCTACCTAAGCAGAAGTGATTCTCTGGAGCCCTGATGGACAAATACAGCAAGAAGGATGAGTGAGGGGAGGATGAGCTGAAGGCGGAGTAAACAAAGTAAAGCTTTTAATCTGTAAATGGAGAAGGGTAATGGTCATTTAAGCATTAAGATATCCCCTCTGTCCGTCTGCTCTGTTTGCGTCTCCTTAATGCTCCTTAAACATTTATGAAGGCTGATAACAAAGAGCCGTAGCTTCGCCGAGTAATCACATCACTGCTGGTTATAGGGCTCTATTCGGGAAAGGGAGAGGGAGAAGACGAACAGCAGCAGAGGACGGGGTGGTGGGGGGGAGCTGGGAGTTAGGAGGAGAAGCACAGTGTCATTATGAGGAATAGAGACAGAAGAAGGCGAAGACAAAGAAAAATATATTGGCTCTTAAAATAGTCATCTTGCAATGTGCAAATATATTGCAGCATGTTGCTGTCAAGTGGAATATTTCACAATGTATATTTCACTTTCCATAAACACATCCCTGTCTCCCAGAAAGGCTTCTCTCATCATCACGTATTCTTCTTACAGCGTGTTTGCTCAAATTCATGACCTGCTACTCTCATAGCTGAAAAGAGTGGGATTTTATAAAACGAGCAAGTCTGGTGAAGTCCACGAGTGTCCCTTATACATTATACAGTGGCCACGGTTACATGATTTTGTTTTATTTCAGAATGAATTACACTGTAAAACCTGATAAGTTAGTTGAACTCAAACTGTTTGAGGAAACCGATTGCCTAAAACCATTTAAGTTTATTAACTCAAACAATTCAAGTGTAAAAAAAATATTCCATTGAGGTTCAAGTAAAACTAACTAAAATATTTATTGTTAAGGTAACTTGGTTGAATAAATTTGATAGTACCATTTCATTCAGTAAACTGAACTTAAAACTAATATTATATAACGTATTATACACTCATATGTAGTATTTCCTTCACACTTATTTAAAAAGTGTTGATTGTATTAATTTGCATCAAGCCAGACTAACTTAATTCAATCTTCTTTACATAAATGTTATCACTTAAAGGAGCTGTATGTAAGAGCAATAATAAAACGAATCATAAAATGACCCCGATATGTCAACAGACATTTAAAAATCATGTTCATTTCAAATACTTATGTCACTGACAACAGCACTCAAGCCAGGATATTCCAGTTTAAAAAGAGGAGTTGCGGCCCTCAACTGATGTTTATGTTGTCATTTTTTGTTTTGGCCTGAAGCTCCACCCTCCACCTATCTCCCAATCACCAAGTCAGTATTGTTTCTGAAGCTCCACCCTCCACCTATCTCCCAATCACCAAGTCAGTATTGTTTCTGAAGCTCCACCCTCCACCTATCTCCCAATCACCAAGTCAGTATTGTTTCTGAAGCTCCACCCTCCACCTATCTCCCAATCACCAAGTCAGTATTGTTTCTGAAGCTCCACCCTCCACCTATCTCCCAATCACCAAGTCAGTATTGTTTCTGAAGCTCCACCCTCCACCTATCTCCCAATCACCAAGTCAGTATTGTTTCTGAAGCTCCACCCTCCACCTATCTCCCAATCACCAAGTCAGTATTGTTTCTGAAGCTCCACCCTCCACCTATCTCCCAATCACCAAGTCAGTATTGTTTCTGAAGCTCCACCCTCCACCTATCTCCCAATCACCAAGTCAGTATTGTTTCGGCATCCGGGTTGCCAGCTCGGCTGTAATTATCGCAGCCATGGCAGCCTACGTTCCTGCTGCATTCTGCAGCCTACCTGGCAACCTCTGGTCGGGGGGAGGAGGGGGAGGGTACACGCCGCTCAACAATATTTTGAAAGTGACTGCAGTACCAGTTTTGGACATTTCTTACAGAAGGCTCCTTTAAGTTCAAGTTACTCAGTTTTATTTAATTATCACATTCTAGTGGTCACAACTTCTAGCTATTCAATTCATGTTAGGAAACAGATTGCCTTATTTTAGTTGTCATAACTTAAATAACTCAACTTTAAGTTGCTTTAACACAATACAAACACAGACATCTTATACCAGCTTCAAACATTTATTTAATTCATTTTTGAGTTATCTTAACTGATGGCAATGAGTGACCACAACTTTTTCCAAAGTTTAAGTTATTTCAACATACTTCTGTTATTAAGATGTACTGTTTTACAGTGTATTCTGAATTAAATAATTCAGAATTAAACTGTTTTCCTTCGAGTTTACATGGAAATAGTAATTCCGAATTGAGGTTTACATGGAAAACACGTCTGATCGGATGAATTCCGCTTGAGGTCTGGGGGTTGGGAAGGTTCTGATTGGGTAGGGGGGGGACGTCTTTACGTATTTACGTCTACCGGAAGAAAACTAAACTTACTCGATGAAAAGCTCACAATTTTGATGTTTCCTGTTTCCATCTGTTCTTTTAATTATTTGTATTTATGAAATAAATGGTCTCTGCTCTTGACCACCGTTTACTGCGTGCTGCCATCTTGAAACTTTGTTAGAAAACAAGCCCAGCGTGGAATAAAAGCGTCATGGAGACAGACGGGCGAGGGAACGAGCAGAAAGAAAGACCGGAATTAATTTAAAGAGGAATGAGTTTATACATGATCGCGGAATTATTCTTCTCGGATTTAAAATCTGAATAAACCAGCCACTTACTTCGGAAAGTTTAATTCGGAATGGCCATTTTCATTCGGAATTAGGTTTTTACATGGTAATTTTTACTAATTTTAAATTTCATTTTAATTCTGAATTAAAGGGGACCTATTATGGCATTTAATGTATATTTTAAACAGGCCTTGAATGTCTTAAAAACAATCTAAAGCTTGTTTTTTCTACATAAATCAGAAATTCAGCCTGTGGGCCATGTCTCTAGTTTTACCGCTTCTAACCTCATTATCTATGAGGGATTCTGAGGGGGCGGGGCTATGATAATGAGGCTTTGTGCTGATTGGCTGCCTGAATGACGTGTAGCAGGGGAGGAGACAAAGCCTCTCCGGGGAGAAGAGCCGGCTCCGTATACAAAGCGTGTCCCATGCGAGGGATCTTCGAGACAAAATAAATTCCATTGCTTTATTTTTTTTGTATTGGACTTAGGGAGCACCGGAGCACCGGAGCTACTCACCGGTCCGGTCCGATCCGGTGAGTAGCTCCGGTGCTCCAGAGCTAAGCTAAATACTTAGCCCATGCAAAGATCATACTTGTAAACAAATATAAAATAACGTCACTTACCGCTGACTCGTGTGCAGTTGCCGGGTCTGTACTGTTGGTACTGATCCTTTTATGAGGGTAAATGTCTATGCAAAATCTCATTTTAACTGTCCCTCGCTGTGGAAACAGTCACCACTGCTGAACAATGGCGGAAGCTCCGGCCGGCAGAGTTAGTTGTGGGCGTGGTTTCAGCAGTGGAGGCCAAACCTCTGCGCCTGTCGTGACGTCACGATTGGCGCAGATTCTGAAAGGCTCGTAGATCCACATCACACTGGACGGCTCATCCGGGCGGCTGTACAGACACTGCAGAATTCAGTTGCTTTCCATCTTCTCTGAGTTGGCAGGGTGAGGGGAGACCACTTTATATATGCTAAAACAAGAAAAAACGTGTTTTTCATAATAGGTCCCCTTTAAAGAGGAATTAAACAGAGTGTTAGGTGGTAAATCTTTATTGTCACTGACGTGCCATGAAGACCTGCGACTTGCCTTTTAAAAAAAAAAAGATTTTGTGGCTCTAGTGGCCTTTATTTACCTGTGACCGCTGCAGGAGGACTGCAGCCTCAGTACATGGGCTGCCCGCCTCAACGACTGCACCACCCAGCAGCCCAAGACTTTTAAGAGTTTTTAACTTTTAACACAAGCACAGTTTTAAGATTTCTCATATAAAATCCTGGTTGATGACCATTTCCAGTTATTTAAATCTAAAAGACTTCTGTATTAGCTTTGCAACCAAACCTGGTGAAACTGAAAAATGTTTGTTGTGTCCTCACAACCAAATATACAGATCTTCCAGAAAATGCTGTTTGTGAGAAGCAGAAGCTTATCCTCCCCTCCTTGTTGCATTAACAAAAACGTTCACCTTCAAAATTAATGTTTTGTCCACAAACTGTACGTCTGGCTTTATTTAATTGTTGTTTGCCATCAGCGGAGCCTGAGACATCGTGAAGCACGTCGGAACACAAAGCCCTTTTAGTCTGTGGTGGAATCAGTCGAGGCAGTCAAAACCTCATAATGCACTTAGTTGATGTCCAGAAATAAAGTTTAATGCCATACATTTTATGAGACACAGTTGTTAATTTGCATAGAAATACATACGTGTCTTTTTTGAGGTTATGATGACAACAAATGAAAGAAGTCACGATAAACACAAGTCCAATAAGAAGAAAAGCCACGCCATGTTTACTTTAAATTAAATATTGTTGTACTTTACACACATTTTGAAACTCTTGTTAAAACTTTCTGGATGTACATAATTTTGTGTAAGATTTTTGAGTTCCACAAAATGTAAAAAATAATGATAATTTGTAAAATGTCTGTATCGATTGTCAGTCAAACCTGGATGAGTGGAACTTGTGTGGGTTCCAGTCATATTACTGAACTTCCAGGACCTTTAATTGACGTCAGTCAGAAGACATTTAACTCGCCAGCTGATGGGTGAGAACTTTCAGGATTATTATTAACTGCTTTTGGGACATTCAGGCCACACAGATCCCTGACCCACCCACTTTGGGCAGTTGTCCACTGTGAACTACCTGTCTCCTCTACTTGTAAGATGTTTTAGTCACATGGATCAATGTGTGCATGGCTCTGATTCAAGTTTGAATTGTGAGTTTGGAAAGGTCAAATCTGAGCAGCCTGCTCTTTTTAGTGTTGGTTTTCCCCATTTAATATAAATTCTTCCTTTTACTCCTTTTTCAAGCCATCTTTCCTCTATGTCCAAATAAGAACATCACTCTGATTAAAAGAGTGATCTTATCCCTGGGATGTAGGTGGACAACATAAGGTGGCCACGGTGGCTGATACAGGAGATCCTATGGCACATCTCATTAAAGCCTGTTATTGTTTTTGAAATAGGTACAGGGGTTAATTTGTGCCGGATCCTGCCGGAACAAGATCCGGCACCTCTCGATTTTGGCCTCTCTGTGTTCCAGGACTTATTTGGGCAGATGCCCAATAATAAGTAGTTCTTAGCTAATATTGTTTTTTTTTTTTCACAGAAATGGAGGTTGTTAATACTAAAATAAGAGTGTATATAGTAGTTTAAGGGCATGATACACACATTTGTGTAAATATATTTAAAATATATAATTGTTAAATGTGTGAAAATTAATTTTAACCATGTTTGGTTAAAGTATGTCTCTCACATACGCGAGAGGGGAAAGTAAAGGGGAAGGCTACTCATATGACACACACACAATAACAGCCCATTGAATAGATTTGAGATGGAACTGTCAGAGCGAATTTTTTTTTTTTTTGAGAGCGCTCGTGCGCCCCCACCCGGATTGCAGTCGCCCATATTGCCCATAGCAAAAACCGGCCCTGTGTGTAAGTCAGATTCCAGTATGCATCAATGTTGGTCCTTTCTCTCAATATGCAGTCGAATAAAGACAACTTGCTATTTTTCACACCCTCCCAAGTGAACATGATATCGCTGTCAACCAAGCAGATGTGTTCAGTGCAGGTTTACCAATAAGAAAACTTAAAATTGTGTGTAGAATTGGATTCAATCCACTGTAAGAATCCGTTCTGATGTATAGAAAACCTTTATAAGTAATTATGAATAGTATTCCCAAGTGCAATGTAAAGCACACTAATACCAATATGATGCTTGTGGACATAGTGTAAAAATAGACTAAGATAGAATTGTTGTTATTTTCCAAGAAATCAATAAATATTAGAGTTAAGAGGGTGTTGAAAATGGCTTTTGGATTTGTTTTCTTTTTGCACTAGAATAGTGTTGCTCATGTTGGCAGCTTTGAGGTTTTTCTTTTTTCGGTTTTTCTTTTTTTTATTCACAATTTTTTCCCATTTTTATCACCCAGTGCTTCTACATCGGTCAGTCCTGGGCATTGCTCTCCCTTTGCCAACCCCGGGGGGGCCCTGCACTGAGCTCAAGTCTCCTCCTTACTCGATCACCCATAGGGCGTCCCGGCTGACCAGAGGGGGCATTGTGTGCATGTTTTTGTGAGGGTAGCTCACATTACCTACCCAAAGGAACACGGGGAGAACATGCAAACTCCACATAGAAAGGCCCTTTCAAAAGCCCCACCCAGGGTCATGGGGGAACTTAACACGCGCTCAGCACCCACACCCACCCGGCAAGAATTGAACCCAGGACCTTTTGGCTTGTGAGGTGGTTACACCACCAGCTGTGCCATTGTGCTGCCTTTTTCCAGTTTTTCAAACGCAGACTTTTCATTGATATCATTGGACCACAGTGTGTTAGCCAGCCTAGCCAAGTCGGCTAATGTCATCTTCACCAACCAGCGCAGCAACATCAAAATTGGACTATTTAACATCCATTCCCTTATGAACAAGGGACAACTGCTCCAAGACCTCCTCCATGATCACAAGTATGACTTTTTATGTCTAACTGAGACATGGCAACAACCCAATGACTTCTCTCAGCTGAATGACCCTGTACCACCTGGGTTTGTTTACACCTGCCAGCCTTGTCTCACCGGCAGAGGAGGAGGTCTCGCGATAATTTACCGCAAGACCTGGAAGGTTTCAGCTCTTACAGTTCCAGCATATTCTTCTTTTGAAACTCTGGCTCTTCAACTTGACTGCTTTAGTGAATATCTATCACCCACCCAAACCAAACAAGGACTTTATTAATGACTCATCTGCTTTTCTCACTCACATCTGATCTCTCTTTCCCAATGTACTTTTGCTCTGTGATTACAATATTCATATGGACAACTCCAATCAGGCTCTTACCAAGGATTTTACTTCTTGCCTGGACAGTTTTGGACTAAAACAGTACAGTGACTTCCCCACTCACACTAAAGGACATATTTTAGACTTGGTCTGCTGCTCTGGTGTCACTCCTTTTAACTGTTCTGCAGATGATCTTCCATCTCGGATCACATGTTAATTTCATTCAACTCCAGTTTAAAACTGTCCAAAACGAAACACTCATGTCTTATCTCCTTTCGTACTATAAAAAATATTGATATAGCAGCTCTCTCCTCAGGTATTGACAACCACCAAGGTTTCATTCACTCCTCTCCTCCTGATAAACTGGTTACCCTCTACGATACTGTTATCATTCACCCACTCTGCTCCCTGGTTTTCACCTCTTCTGCAACATCTTAAAACCAAAGGTTGTCAACTTGAACGGCTCTACAAGAAAACTGGACTCTCTGTTCACAAGGGAATGTACCACTCCCACATCATCTACTACAAAAACACCCTCTCCTCAGTGCTGGTGATGGAAACACCAGGGCCCTATACTCAGTTCTGAAAAAAACACTATTCTCCCCGGACTCTTTCCCTCCTCATTTCTACTCCACTGAACACTGTAACTCCCTAATGTCCTGCCGAAGGCCAGACTGGTGGGTCAGGGACGGCAGCAGCACAGCAGGCAGGTGGAAGCAGCAACGGGATGACCAGGGGTGGGGACCGCAGGCCAGCATGCAGCTCCCGAAGCTCCGGCCCAATCATCAGGTCCCAGGTTGGGGTGCAGGGTCGGGGAAAGGTTGAGAAGGGGCAGGGCCAGGGAGAGGAGTCTTGAGGGACGAACCTTCTCCCCCGCCCAAAAGGGGCCATTACCCTGCCCCCCTCACTCCCACACTGCAGGTTCCGGTGTCCGGCAAAGGATGCTGCAACATGGACAAAAGAGAGAAAAGGGAGGAGAAGGGGGGGCCAGCACAAGAAACTACAGGAACGACTCTGGCACACTAGAGTTTACACTACCTAGAGATTTACCAACACCAGCTAGAGGTTTACTAAACACTAACTATAGGCTTTACTAAACAGAAATGTTTTAAGTTTAGTTTTAAAGGTGGAGGTGGTGTCTAAATAAACTATTACAGACCAGGAAATCACCTATGAAATCAAAATAAAATCGAGACAGGGCGGCTAAAGCAAGCAACAAAAAAAAAAAAAAAAAAAAAAAAAAGAGAGAGAGAGTCGCGGATTTGTGAAACAGTGAATATAGAACCTCACGGTGCTAAGCAAGTTAAGTCAAATACACAACAAAAAAAAAAGACATGAGGATCAAAGCAAGCGCTTCAGTGCTTCAGTTGTGGTGAGCCACATATTCACATTCGCCTCTTTGGCCCCATTTATACGGGCTGTCGATAACTCCATGTAAGTAACATCAAGAAAAGTCAAGATCCATTGTTTGATGGACAAAGTATGAGGGGGCTTCCAACGTACTGCTATCATTTTCTTAGCAGCTGTTAGACCTGCTAATATGACCCGTTTCTGACGTTCAGGGACTGGAAGTGCGTAAAGATCATTCAGTAATAACACTGGTATGGTCACAGGTAATGTCTCTGATATGAGTGTCGTCAGCTCAGCGGCCACGCCCTGCCAAAAACGAGCGACGGGGGGGCACTCCCACACCATGTGGAGAAAAGTGCCAGGAGTTTTTAATGTACACAGGGTGCATGAGGGATCACTGATAACTTTCATAAAATGTAGCCTACGAGGGGTCAGGTAGGTCCTATGCACAAAATTATGATGGATCTGTTGATGGTCAGGATTTCGAGAGGCAAGTTTGATATTGGCCCACACCTCGTCCCAGTCAAAATCCTGAACCAGTCCGGGGACATCACCCCTCCACAACCTGTCTACTGGAAGCGTTTTGTAGGAGGCCTCAAGCATGTACAAATACAAAGTGGATACCATTCCCCTCGAGGGTCTATTAGTAATGATCAACTCGTGAAGTGGATGTGTAGGTAGCGGGTGCTGCCAAGGTACACCGTGTGCTTTAAGAGAAGCTCTCAGCTGCAAATAAAAAAAAAAGGAAGTGCCTGGTAAATTGAAGTTATTCTTAATGTCCTGAAAAGAGCGTAAACCATCTAAGCTGAATATATCACCCAAAAACTGTACACCTCCCCTTTCCCACTGAGAATAGGTGATAGGTCTCCCCCCGATCAGCAAGTCCTTATTATTGAAAATTGGTGATTGTAGGTGCCATCTACAAGATATATTACAAATCCTTTCTACAGAGCGCCAAACCCGAATCAGATGGGACACAATGGGGCCGCAGCGCAGCTGACACTGCCTCACAGAGATATTCGCAAATAAAACATCTGCCAAAGACCAAGGGTGCACCATTCTTTCTTCCATCGTGCGCCAGGAAACCGACGTCTGAGAGTCAAACCATGTGACCAGGGGTCTGAGAGAGAAAGACCAATGATAAAATTTGAAGTTGGGAACTGCTAAACCTCCATCTAATCTCTTGCGCTGGACAGTGGCAGATCTGAGGCGGGGTCTCTTGCCATTCCAGATAAATCTTGAAACAGCCGCCTGCAGTTTACCCCAGTATCCAGTAGGGGGAGGGAGGGGGACCATAGAGCTAACAAAGTTTATTCTGGGCAATACATTCATTTTGACAATAGAAATGCGAGCCTGAAGTGAGTTGGGCAGGCTGGACCATCTCTCCAAATCACTCAAGACCTTATTCAGTACCTCAGTATAATTGTGCTTCACAATAAGGTGTAAAGAGGGAAATATCTCAATGCCCAAATATTTGAAATGTGGAACCGAGGGAATATTAGGAGGTAAAACAGAGTCCCTAGTCACTTTGTTCAATGGCAGCAGAGCCGACTTCGACCAATTAATTTTGAACCCTGATAACGAGCCAAATTCATCCAACATTGATAAGAGGTGGGGGGCACACTGTAACGGGTCGCCAAGAAAGATTAAAATATCGTCAGCGTAAAGCGCCAGGTGGTGGAGTGTGTTATGAACAGTTATGGGCTTAATAACCGGTGATAATCGGATCATCTGCGCTAGGGGTTCAAGAGACAGAGCAAACAGCGTCGGGCTCAAAGGACAGCCCTGACGAGATGATCTAGTTACTGGGAACAGAGTGGAGCAAATGTTACCTGTAAGAACCATTGCAGAGGGGTTTGAGTATAATAGCTGTACCATTTTCACAAAATCGTCTCCAAAACCCATCGCCCCCAACACCGACCACAAAAAGGACCACTCAAGGCGATCGAACGCCTTCATCGCGGCAAGGGATAAAACAGCTGCCGGATGTTTGATGTCTGTTGCGGCGTCGATTACGTGCAACAGTCGGCGGACATTGTCAGAGGCTAGACGCGATTTCATAAAGCCTGTCTGGTCACAGTGAACCAGTGACGAGATATGCGGTTGCAGGCGTCGAGAGAGAGCCTTGGCATAAATTTTTACGTCGGCGTTCAACAGACTAAGGGGCCTGTAATTACCACATTCCGTCGGGTTTTTATCCTTTTTCAGTAGTAAGGTGATTACAGCTGTATTCACATCCCTAGAAAAAGAGCCCTTCTCCATCGAAAAATGGATCATACTGAGAAGCAGCGGGCCAAGAAGGTCCCAGAAGGCCGCGTAAAATTCTGGCGGAATGCCATCGAGACCCGGTGATTTGCCCCTTTGCATACTGAGCACAGCCCTCTTAAGTTCTTCAAGAGAAAATGGTTTTGCCAACTAATTTGCCGCCTCCACCGCAAGACGAGGTAACTTTAATTGGGCCAAATAATCGTCACATTTATCTTTGTCGAAAAGTATGTCTGATTCATACAGGTCAGAGTAAAAACTGCGAAAAGAGTAATTAATCTGCATTGGGTCAGTGGTAATAGCTCCTGACTGTAATTTGATAGAGGAGATATCTGAAAACTGCTCAATTGACCTAATCTTCATCGCCAAAAGGTGGCTGGGCCTTGACCCATGAAAATAATAACGCTGCCTAGTCCTGTGGATTAAGAATTCTGATCGGCGTCTGAGGATGGCATTGATTTCTTTTTTGATCACCTCACGCTGCAAGACTATCTGTTCTGAGTAATTAGCAGACAACGCAGATTCTAGTTTTGCAAGTTTGTTTTCCAATTCATGTAATTTAGAAATTTGCATCTTGCGCTGGTTGGAGGAAAACCATGTGGCATTACCCCTGATAAAACCTTTAATTGAGTCCCAAAGTATTCTAGGATCGTCGACTGAACCAACATTGAACTCCAAGAATTCCTTAAGTTTTTCTGTAAATTGTGCCCCAAACTCTTCTTGTCTTAACAGGGTCGTGTTAAGGCGCCATTTTGGTGCACGAGGGGAAGCGTTAATGAGCACCGATGAACAAAGCACACCTTTATGATCGGAGAGGGCCATGGGAAGCAGAGAAACACTGTGAATATTAGAGAAGAGTTTAGGGGACGCAAATATGTAGTCAATTCTTGAGCAAGATTTGTGTCGAGCAGAGAAAAAGGAGTAGTCTTTGATTGATGGATTAGTCGAACGCCACAGATCTGTGAGCCCCAAGCTGCTAGCCCACGTCTGTAAAGCTGTGGACGCTAGTTTCTGATCCCTTGTCTCGGATTTACTTGACCTGTCATTGGCTGCACTCCAAACAGCGTTAAAGTCTCCCCCCACCACTAACGAATAATCATTCAGTTCCAGCATACTATTTGTCAAGTTTTCGTAAAAGACCCTATCAAAACAGTTTGGTGCATACACCGATATGAAGGCAACTTTCCTGCTGCTAATTTCTGTCTTCACAATTGCCAGCCTGCCCTCCTTGTCAGAGCATGTGTCATGGATTTTAACTTTAAAGTTACGTCTGGCAACAACCGCCACACCCTTGGTCTTCGTACCAGACGAGGAGGAAGCTATCACATGATAATGTTTATCTGCCAGGCGTCTGACATCAGCAGCCAAGAGATGCGTCTCCTGTACCAATGCAACATCTATTCTCCTTCTGCGAAATAAACTCAAGGTGCTAATCCTCTTGTGAGGGCTATTCAGGCCGCCCGCGTTCCAGCTCAAAATATTAAGTTCAGGCATAATTTAGAATGAAGCCTCTATAGCGGATGCGGACAGAGACATGAAAACAGCCCCTGCGACCCTCTGAAATGATGAACCCAAGCAGATGTGAGTATAACTTAAAACAGTCAAGCCTCTCTCCCACCACACAAACAGAATGTGAACACAAAATCCACGATGTGAGCCGCTCCACATCAAAACAAATAGTGAAAAAATAAAATAAACGTTTAAACCCACCCCCCACCCAACCCACCCCCCGAAAGGGCCAGAAATATGCCCTAACTAACAAACCTTCCCTAATACTTGATTCCGTGACCATAGTCGGAAATAGGGCAGCAGTAGGGCAGCAGCAGCCAGCCCCTCCCCTCCCAGACTGTATCAATAACGAAAAACATGTCAAAGAAGTCATCCCTTCAAAACTTAGAACTACATGCATGAACCGTGCACAAGGAGCTGCGTGTAAAAATGTACCGACCTATTTATGATGCATGAGATACAACACAATAGCCATAATTAAAACTATAAGACTGAGGTAGCTGCCTTACCATTAAAGTGTTGGCTACACCAAGGGCAAAACTGAGATCTACCCCCTGATGTGAGAAAATCTCTTGAGCGTGTAAAAACAGAAATGCCCCTCTGCTAGGGCTGCAATATACCATAAAACTAAAGATAAATCAAATCCAGCAGGAATTCTGTGGTGACAACGGTAACTTATAACACTCATGAAGATCAAAGTTGTTGACATTGCACATAACCATGACAGCAGTGACTGATATTATTAGAAGAGAGAGAAAGAGAAAAAAAAAAAAAAAAAAAAAAAAAAAAAATCTATCCAGTCTTGAAGCTAAACAGTCACTTTAAGAAGTTCAAAATGTTGAGCATATACGTCGCCAACTTATAACTATGACAGCAGTGAGTGACATTTTAGAAAGAAAAAATTAATAAATCAATTTAAAAAAAAAAATAAATAAATAAATAAATAAATTAAAAAAAAAAAAAAAAAAAAAAAAAAATGTCCAGCCTTGAAGCTAAACAGTCCCTTCAAGAAAGTTCAAAATGCTGAGCATATACGACGCCAACTTATAACTATGACAGCAGTGACTGACACTTTAGAAAGAAAAAATAAATCAATCAATCAATTAAAAATAAATAAATAAATAAAATAAATTAAAAT
This sequence comes from Cololabis saira, assembly GCF_033807715.1. Classification (NCBI taxonomy): domain Eukaryota; kingdom Metazoa; phylum Chordata; class Actinopteri; order Beloniformes; family Belonidae; genus Cololabis; species Cololabis saira. The sequence continues at coordinate 46,235,385 of NC_084593.1, read as the reverse complement.
ATTAGAACAACTCAGACTGTTAATAAGAGCAGTAGAAATAAAAAAAGGGGGATTTTCGCCTTATAAAAGGGATTAAACCCGCATCTGGAGAAATCCAATCTTTAAACTAAACAGTCACTTTAAGAATGTTCAAAATGTTGAGCATATACGTCGCCAACTTATAACTATGACAGCAGTGACTGACACTTTAGAAAGAAAAAATAAATAAATCAATCAATTAAAAATAAATAAATAAATAAAATAAATTAAAATATTAGAGCAACTCAGACTGTCAATCAGAGCAGTAGAAAAAAAAAATATATAAGAGGGATTAAACCCGCATCTGGAGAAATCCAGTCTTTAAACTAAACAGTCACTTTAAGAATGTTCAAAATGCAGAAATAAAGTCTTATATGCGAATTACCTTGTTCCACCACTAGAGCCAGCGCATAAAGTTAAATGGAATATGAAGCGTGAAAGAAAAAGAGATGTCCATTCACCGTGATCCGTTGCGGCATACATCGTTCAGGAATATTATCAGCTGATGAGTCCCACATCCATCCAGGCGATGTGACGGGGACGCTATGGATCCTCCGCCGCCGCCGCCTGCGCGGCGCCGGCCCGCGTGTGTCGGCTCACAGCCCCGCCAGCCAGAGCCCGAGGGGACCTCTCCTGCGTCGTTCTCGGCTGACAGTTGAGGAAATCCTCCGCTTCTCTGGGGTTGTTGAAGACACGATAATCCGAACCATCCTTGACTTTGAGGGTCGCTGGATAGAGGAGGAAAAATTCAACCCCTCTCTCGCGCGCGGTGTCCATCGCCTGGGTGAAAGCCTGACGCCGCTTGACTGTGTGATTACTATAATCGGCGGCAAATCTCACTCTCCTGCCGTCAATGGTGACCGGGTCTTTCCTCGCCGCCCGGAGAATATCCTGCCGTGTCGTGTAGCGGAGTACGTTGAAGATGAGAGTGCGGGGCCGGTCTCCTGCAGGACGTCCATTGTATATGCGGTGGGCCCGCATGATCTCCGGTTGCCCAGGCTGAAGAGACGGGAACCACTTCGGGAGTGTGCGGTTCAGGTATTGCACGCCGTTCGATCCCTCGACACCCTCTTTCAAGCCGATGATGCGTATGTTGCAACGTCTATTCCTGTCCTCCATGTCCGCCATCTTGAGTTCCAGTGCGCCCAGCGCCGCCTCGTGGTTTGCAACCGTCCTCGAGTTATCATTGACGGTGCTTTTCAGAGTCAAAATATCCGCTTTCACCACACCAATACTGGCCGATAGTGAGGTCAGCTCAGATTGAATCGTGTCCAGCTTGTCCTCTGTGGATTTAGCCGTCTCGTTGAGTTGTACGAACCGCGGCTCTAGATATTCACGTTGTCTCCCATGTCTGCCATAGCTTCCTGTTCGGAAACACGAGCTCCTTTGTTCGACTTCGTAGAGCCTCCACCTGTACTGTTCTTCTTCCCAGCCTCCGTCATTTTGTCACAAGCAATTAAAAACGTCACAAATATCCGGGTAAAAATAGACTTAAAGGGATAAACTAGGTAAAAACGGGGAGGTTAGGGCAAGCGCGAAGAGCCTAAGCTGCCATCTTGTCCGGCCGGTCACGTGACCTCCCACTATGATGAATTTATCTGTACTGATCAATAATTCAGAAAGGAAATCTGAAAATTCAGACAAAAACTCTAGATAAGCACCAGCAGGGGGCCGAAATACTACCACTAACACAACTGGCTTCTCTGATTTCCAGCTCGGAAATTTCACCTCAGCCCGTGTTTCTAGGAATGTGATGATTAAAGTAGCCGGGCGGAGTTGATTCATTCAAACTAACATACTCTTCCTCCTGTAACCATGTTTCTGTTAAGCAGAAAATATCACTCCTGCTCTCTGTAATTATATCATTTACTAACAGAGACTTAGAGCTTAATGATCGTATATTTAGTAATCCGCATCTAATTTTTCGGTCTGTAATTGGTACCAAATGTACATTGGTTTTAATTTTTACAAGATTATTTTGGTTAACGCCTCTATAACGCCGCACCTGGTGAACTTTTGGAGGGCAGGGAACTGCAACCACTTCTATTTTGCTAGGCACCTGGCCAGAGTCGCCAATATCATGTAATCCTACAGTTTTAGAGTCGCTAATTACATAATGCAATCCTACAGTTTTATTGGCAGGCGTTGGTCCTCGAGAAGCAGCAGAGAAGTGTGTTAAACTACAGCTCTGCATCCTGGCCTGGACCCTGGATTGTCAGGGGGAGTGTCTAATAACAATGGCCAGATTTCTAGACATAAGAGCTGCACCATCCCGGGTGGGATGAATGCCGTCCCTTCTAATCAGACCGGGCTTTCCCCAGAACGTCTCCCAGTTGTCAATAAAGTCCACGCCGTTTTCTGAACACCATTGAGACAACCAGCGGCGGAGCGAGAGCATGCGGCTAAACATGTCATCGCTGGTCAGATTGGGGAGGGGGCCAGAGAAACCTACGGAGTCCGACATACTTTTGGCGTAGTTACACACCGAGACAATATTCATTTTAGTGACTTCCGACGGGCGAAGACGGGAGTCATTAGCTCCGACATTGATGATAACTTTACCATATTTACGATTACCCTTTGCCAGTAGCTTCAAATTTGCTTCTATGTCGCCCGCTCTGGCCCCCGGGATACACCTAACTATGGTCTCTGGAGTCGGCTTCACATGCCGGACTATGGAATCGCCCATCACCAGGGTCGGCTTCTCAACAAGTGTGTCGCTGAGTGGGGAAAAACGGTTAGACACATGAAGCGGGCGGTGGTGTTCCGTGAGCCCTTTAGGACTACGCTTCCTCCGAACCGTCACCCACCGGTCCTGACTGGCCGGCTGCTCGGGAGCTGCAGGGGAGCGGCTACGCTCAGCTGCTACAGGCCGGTCAGCTGCTAGCTTAGCCTGGTTAGCTGAGGAGGCTCTCGGACTATGGTTTAGTTGGCCGAACCGGACCTCTAACTGACTGAGTCTCGCCTCCAGTCCTGCAAATAAGCTACACTTTAAGCACTTACCGTCTTCACTAAAGGAGGCAGAGGAATGGCTAAACATTTCACACACTGAGCAGCAAAAGAGGTGAAACGGTGGGAGACGGAGAGCCCATGCTAAGATGCTAACAGAGCTAACGGACAGAAAATGTATCGGTGATTGGTGACAGTGAAAGTTACGGAAGAGAAAATGAGTGAGTGTTGAAATAAAGACAGAACTGTACCAGATATAGTGCTAGTACATTATACATACACATTTTATTTATAATGCACTTTACATTACTGAAAATCTCAAAGTGCTACAGTTTGATAATTAAAAGGGAGCGTGTAGTGGGTTGTGTGAAGAGTAGTTCTTTGAGGTAGTGGGGAGCATTTCCATGGACACTTGGGTGAGTGAAGAGGGAGACTTTATATTCAATCCTGGTGGAGACAGGAAGCCAGTGGATTGAGTGAAGAATGGGGGTCGTGTTTGCGCACTCTCATCAGGATCCTAGCTGCAGAGTTTTTGATGTCTTGGAGCCTCTGGAGCCTCTTGCTGGGGATCCCGATGAGAAGTGCATTACAGTAGTCCAGTCTGAAGGAGACCAAGGCGTGGACCAGCTTTTCAACATCTGGGATGGTGAGGGTGGGACAGAGTTTGGCAATGTTGTGAAGGTGGTAGAAGGAGATCTTGCAGATGTAATTTATGTGGGAATCAAAGAAGAGCTGAGGGTCCATTTTGAAACCAAGGTTGGTGACGGATGAATAGAGGGGAATGTTGTGGCCAGAGAAGGTGATGCTGGTTATGAATGATAAATTGGGTCAATGAATGGTGAGGGGTGCCAACCATGATTGCCTCTGGTGATCCAAACACTGGATCACCAGTTACCTGAAAGACCTCTTCAACAAGAAAAAGGAGCCTTCCGGGATGATATAGAGAATCATTGAGGTCAGTACAAGAAGAACGGAAAGTCAAGATCGGAGACAACAAAGATGTGTACAGGAGAAGAAGAAGATCACAGGCTTCAAGCAGAAGGAAGACCAGATAGATGGAAGTCTGGACAGAGCCAATAAACTGAACACATTGTTCAACAGGTTCAGTTCAGAAAAAATCTCAGCATGCTCCTCTCCTGCCCCCAGCCAGATCTTCCATTCCGCCTTGACCAACAGTTTCGCTGTTACAACTCACCTGACTCATCTTCCACCTCAGTCATGGATCTTACTTCTGCTCCATTGTTCTCTCCTACCACATCAGAAGATGATGGGCCCAGTCTGTCTCTAGCCATCAGAAAAAGCAACTAGAGAGACTGAACAGGAACAAGGCTCCAGGTACGAGTGGTGTCACTCCCAGAGTCATGAAAGCCTGTTTGGACCAGATATGTGGGATTCTGCAACACTTCTTTAACCTAAGCCTGGGCCAGGACAAGGTTCCAGTGCTCTGCGGTGCATTGTGTGCAGCCAATGGAGTTGATTCAGAGTTTCAAGTTCTTGTTTGCAGATACTCCTGGTGGGACACAAACTGATAAAGAAGGCTGATTCTGTTCTGGAGCCTCTGGGGCTGATTGTGCAAAGGAGGTTACTTTATAAAATGAAGAGCATCATGGAGAACCCTGATCATATTCTTTGCAACACAGTGATTATTCAGTCAGAGGCAATAAACCTATACAATAAATCTTTGAAGAGATTCAAATCATGAACAATACTGCAAGAATTAGTTTCCCTTCTGGGATTAATAAAGTACTTTTGGGATAATGGTGTGAGTAGCGTTTCTGTTTCTTGCACATTGAGAGGAGCTATTGGAAGCTGCTCGGCAGCTGATTAGGAGCTTCCTGGATGTCACCCTGGAGAGGTGTTTCAGACATGTCCAACCAGGAGGAGGTCTCAGGGCAGACCCAGGACACGCTGCAGAGATTACATCTCTCAGCTGGTTGGGAATACTTAAATCTTACGCAGGAAAGACAAGGAGAGCTAGCTAGGAGAGAGAAGTGGGGTCCTCCCTGCTTAAACTGCCTCACCCCTGACCTGAACTAAGATAAACAGGGGTTGGATCCAGTACAGTGGCGATTCCTATAAGACTGCAAGGGAAGCTCAGCTTCCTCTGAAATGTCAAAAAATAAGAGGTCAAATATGTACTGTTGTGTTTACATTTCATTGACTATATATGCGCTAGAACACGATCACCTTTAGTTCAGAATCAGCCTCTTATCACAGTCACAGACGCGACTTTCTTCTCATTCATTCCTGCAGCTTCACAGTAACAGTGCAGAAGCAGGGAGTGGGTTGTTCCACTGCAGCCAAACAGACCGTCATTGGATAAATGCTCGGTTTTGTCCCGCCCATCGGAAGCTTCTCTGGGGGTCTATGGGGCAGTGGTGCCTCGGCTGGCCTGCTGCATGATGATTGGATGATCTGTCTGAGGCTGAATCCCTTTCTGATTGGCAGCGAAATGAGCGAATCAGCGATCTTGTTTTGAAGCTTAATTCCGTCATTCCGAGTTGATCTGGTTAGTTTGAAAATCCTTGTAGTGACTTTTGTTTTTGTTAAAACGATAAGCGACACATTCAGCAACTTCTTTCTGGTGTTTGGAGACTGTACCGGTGTTATAGGAAACTATGATTTCTGTTGCTCTACATTTATTGTCCCCAACGAGCAGCGGGTGCTGCTGTAGCCGCTCCACCGTTTCACATACAAATAGACTAACACAATTTATAATGTATGGCGAAAATTAGCTTAAAAGAACAGCAGCCCCACTGATCCAGTAATAGCCATGGAAGGATGGGAACACATTTTTTTCTTCTCTACAGGTACTGCATATGTTAGGTAAAAGCAAAACACAAATGAATTTCATCACTTATGTTAAACTTACTGGAAAGGAATAGTTTGACTCAAACATTTTTTTTATGAAAGTTAAGGCACAACTAGTGATTGTTAAAAGGTTTGCTTTCTTTCGTATCTGCATTCAAACCATTTCAACACTTTATTATATGGGTTTTATATATCATTTCCACAAATCTGTCATGGACCTTAAGAAGTAACCTGTTTCTATCTCTTCTAGATCCATGTTGACTTTTACACTTCCGATTCCACATGTAAGTGTTTTTTGTGCTTTATTGAGCTTTAGCATTTAGCCTTGAGGGAACGCTCATGTCTTAAAGCACATTCTACAATAGAAGCCACTGGCCAACCATGTCATTTGGTGTTATGCCATGATTCTGGATATTGCATGGATGTTCATGAACTTTAACTCTAAACATTTTCATTTTTTTTCCTTCAAGAAGGACCAAATCTATATCCTCTCATGATATAATAGGAGTGTTTTTCTGACTCTCTGACTACGTGCATATCTGCAACAGATTCTCAAATCCAGTCTTTTTATTTTTCAGACATTTCCTGGAATATTAATTTCCAATGAAATACAACACAACAGTGAACAGTGTTACATGTAGCTACATTTAGGAAAACTGACCCATCAGAGTGTGGCTGAAGTACATTTAAATGGTCCCTACCTCACAAATCTGTGTAATGATCTTAGTTTGGTATCAGTTATTTGGTTATCAGCCCATAACTGCCGTGTCTTTGTCATCTTGCCTCTCCATCTCCACTGCTCTTATCCTTGTAGTGATGGGTTCTGGTTTTTGCTGATTCAACACAGATGTGGCTGAGACAGGTAACAGTGACTGGATCAGGACAGATAAAGATGAATTTCTGCTAAAAAGCAGGTGTATATATAGCAGCAAAAGCACAATTCTTCTTATACAATCGGTACAACTTTTAGGATGGCAGCAGCTAAGCCACTCATCCAGCTGGCTGGTGAAAAGGTGGGGAGGGAGGGAGGGAGTGAGGGAGTGGGTTACTTGGGGTTAAATGGAGCCAATCACAGACAGAAAAACAGCATTACACACCACATTAGGCATCATCTCACCACTCTCTCTCTCAGTTTCTCATCTTTCTCTCTCTGCCCCCCTCTCTCACCGTCTCCAGGTGTGCAGCCAGCTGATAGTGTCAGCTCTATTTGCACATTCACTTGAAATTCTCCAGAACTAATAGATTCTAGTAGATTCCACTGACTTAATACTGCTGATCCGCTGCTTATTGCAGCCAACCAGTCAGCTAACAATCATTCAACTGACCAGCCAACAAAATGACTCAACTGCAAATATATTATGGATATGAGGTCTGCATTTGGAATGTAATCTATAAAGTTGATCCTTTATTATTGTTTTACGATAAGCAGTGGCAGTGCAGAAAGCTTAATAACATCCTCTGGATAAGTGCCTGCTGCACAGCAAACACACGCCAGCAGAAAAATATTACTTGTTCACATTGCAGTGAGAATAACCGCTTCATATATTGGAATAATACATTAAATTCCAATTTTCGTTACTCAACACATAACTAATCACATATATGATTTTAAATTGTACTTATTTCACTTGTACAGCTGGATCAGGACCCAATGGTGAAAGACAAAAGGTTTCAACAAAACATAGAAATACACACCTAAAGTGCTGCAGGGCAGGAACTCTTTGACACAGTCCAAACATAATTCCAAACACCAGCAAATGAAAAACTGATAATGCAAAAAATACATAAAAACATCAGAACAATGATGAGGATCTGGCAGAGGACAAAGAAAAGCACTGAGTGTATATATACAGTATATATGTCATATCATGATGTACGTTTCACTTCCAGAATCCACGTTTGATATGCAGACATGAAGCTTAACTAAAGAAAATTCAACCAGAAGAAACTGCTTCAGATTAAAACAGGAATTAAAGCTGCAAGCAGCGATGAACGGGCCCTCGCACTCACGGCCACCGCCCCCCATAAGCATATCAGAAATGACACCACCCACGACTTCCTATGTCAAACCATTCAAAAGTTATAGCAGAAAAAAGGGACAACCAATCAGAAGAAGGGGCGGGGCTAATTCAGGCCAATGAATCTTTTTTTTTTTTTTTTTTTTTTTTTTTTTTTTTTTTTTTTTTTTTTTTTGGGGGGGAGGGGGTGGGGGGGGGTGGTGACGACATCCACTGCCAATCCAGGAAGCAGGAACACACGGAGACACACGTCAAGCACTGGAAATCTGCAACAAAAAAACCACAAACAAAGCACGAAACCGGCACGGAGCCATCCAAAACACGAACAGCAATCGACCTAAATCTTGAGATCTGATCGCAGTCTGAGCTAAGCTATCGCTACCGCTACCTAAACCCAAAAACTAGAGAGCCAGCATGCAGGTGAACAAGCCAGTGTGTATGTCTATGCGTGTGTGTGTGTATGTATATGATCATGCATGTGTGTGTGTGTGTGTGTGTGTGTGTATGCGTGTGACTAAATTACTATATGTGTGTGTGTGTGTGTGTGTGTGTGTGTGTGTGTGTGTGTGTGTGTGTGTGTGTGTGTGTGTGTATGTGTGTAATAAACCAAACAAAGCTCCACCTGAAGTGTATCTATAGTGGGGGAGGGGGGGGAGCAACCCCGCCACCCGTGAGACCAGAGGCCGACAAGGAAGAGCCCGGAACCCAGGCCACCGGCAACCCCACAGAGGGGAGAAGTAGGAGGGAGGCAACCCACCGCCTGCGAGGCCCCCCCCCCCCACCCGGCGGCGGCCGAGGGGGCCCGCGGGCGGGGCCCCCACGGCGCGGAAAGAAGCAGCCAGGGATCCCGCGGCGGCGGACCGCGACCCAGGCAATCCCCGGCCACCCGGTCCGGGCCGGACACGCGGCCAGGAGGCCCTCACCCTTCAGGCCAGCGACCCCCACCCGGCAGGGGGCCAGCCCGCCCGGAGAGACAGAGCCGCCCCGGCCGCCGACGCGGGCAGGCGCACCCGTCCCCCACGAAAGTGGCCCTCCAAGACCAGAGGGGCGCCCCGCCGTAGAGGCAGCGGGGGGGACCGGAGACGGGCCCGGAGAGAGGGAACCCCCCAACAAGGCGACACACGCGCAGGCCCGACAACGGAGGGCCCCAGACCCAGGCATCCCATTCATTCATCCATTCACCTATCCGATACCTATACTAATAATAATATAATATACTATACATAATAATAATAATACTAATAATAATACTAATAATAATACTAATAATAATAACCATCTTTGTATAATATAATATTGATAAATTATTAAGTTTTTGATGTCCTGCCAATGGAGGCTCAAATCCTCCATGGCAGGACCCTTCCATACCGCATTCTCACCGACACAGACATACAATCACGCACCGTTTCCCCCTCCCCTGGGGGATCCAGCACCGCCAGAAGGCACCCCAGGCTGCACGGCGGGCCCCGCCAGGCCCGGGTAACCCGACCCACCCGTCCCAGGCCCAGGCCGGTGAGGGAACGCGGGTGATGTGGGACCCCCTCCCGCCCCTTGTGTTGAGTGCATGTGATTAATGCCATAAAAACAGGGAGGAGGGAGGGCCAAGTATGACACAGACCCCCCCCCCTCCCGAACTACGTGTCCTTGTCAAATGTATTTATTAAGTGTTGAATGTGCAGTGTCTATTTTGCTGTTAAAACCGTGAGGCGGGGAGTGCCGGGCCACGCGGGACAGTGCCCCCCACGACCCGGACCCCCCGCCTTTCGCCTATGTGCGTATGAATCGTGTAGGGGGGGCAAGAGGGGGAGCGGAGGCCGAAGCCAGGAGGCAGGACCAGCAAAGCCGGCCCTGATAAGACACCCGCGTCCCCCCACCGGCCGTCCAGCAGACGGGGGCCGGCCCCCCGAGCCGGGCAAGGGCCCCACCGCACCTCCAAGGGCGCCCCCGGCGCCGCCGGAGCCCCCAGACGGAGGAGGAAACGGTCCAACATCCTCCCATTCATACTGACAACATAAGACATAGATACCTGGGAATGGTGCCACCCCGCCGTCGCGCCCGCCCGTGCACCCCCCGGTCAGGGGAAGCCCGCTCCCCGGACCCGGCCCCACCCCCCCCCGAGGCCACCCCGGCGGACACCCCAAGGGTCCCGGAGTCCCCACATCCGCAGGGGCACTTGGCCCCCGCCCAGCGACGGAGGACCAAGGCAGCAATGCCCCCCCAGCGCAGACAGCCACCCCCCACCCAGGCAGGGCCGGGCCCTCCGGGTGGGACCCCCACGTCCACGGCCCCGCCCCCCCCGGGAGGCCCGGAGACGCCCCAGCCACAGCCCCCCGCCCGAGCCCTCCCCAGCCACCCCCCCCCCACCGCCATGAGGTAACCCCCCCCACAGGCCCCCAAGGCCCCCACCGGCTAGGGACAGGGCCCCGCGGCCCCCCCCACGCCCCCCAGGGGCCACCAGAGGCCCGCGCCCCAGACCCCCCAAGCCGACCCCCAACCCCAAGGGCTACGAGATCACCACCCCCCCGCCCCCACTAGGTAACGAAGCCAATAAACGGGGACCACAGAGAGTGCAATTCAGCCGAATGTTGTTCAGTGGAGGCAGACATTATCTCACTACTAATATGATCTGATAAAAGATTCCTAAAATGGTTGATACATAAACTGGATTTTTGTTTCCAATTTACTAAAATGGTTTTCTTTGCGATACATAAGGCAGTGAGAACCCGGTGTGTCCAATTAGGATCTATTTGAGTGTCTCCCAGGTGACCTAATATACATACCGTGGGGCATACTGGGATTCTGTGGTTGATCCATGTGGATAAATCCTCACAAATCTCCTTCCAGAACCTCTGTACCGGTGTACAGAACCATAAAGCATGCATATAATTATCTGGGGTGTTCTCTGTGCACTGTGAACAGATATTAGAGGTGACAAAGCCCATCTGGAACATCCTTTGTCCAGTATAATGTATTCTATGAAGAACTTTGTACTGTATAAGTTGTAGGTTTGGGTTTTTAGTCATAGTAAACGTATTTAAGCATATTTGTGACCAAGAAAACTGGTCGGTATTAAGAGAGAGATCCGCCTCCCACTTAGAGATCGGGAGAGAGACTGAATCGTCCAGTTTAGACACTAACCTGTAGAGTTTTGATAACAACTTTAAAGTGCTTAGATTCAATAAATCTATTATCTTAGCGGGAAGTTGTAAATCTAATTGGCTAATTTTGTATGTTTTATTTATTATTGCCTTAAGTTGTTGATACTCTAAAAATTTATTCCTGCTAACTCCGTATTGAACAATAAGTGCATTGAAAGGTACAAACTGTCCTCCTACAATTACGTGCTGTAAGTACCGTATTCCTTGATCTCTCCATTGAACGAAGTTAACCATCTTTTTATCATTTTTCACGATGTCTGGGTTGTTCCATATGGGTGTACGGTCACATGGAAAAAGTGAAATTTTAGCTATTTTAAGAAATTCCCACCAAGCTGATAAAGTTGTGCTAATATTAATGCTTTTGAAACATTGATGACGTTTGATACTTTGACTAATAAATGGTAACTCTGAGATTTCTAGTTCATTACAAAACACTTGCTCTGAGTCCAGCCATTGACTATCTAAAGGATGATCTTTTGACCATTTTACAATATACTGTAACTTACTGGCTATGAAGTAATACTGAAAATTAGGTAATTCTAAGGCCAATGAATCTCAAGGACTCCATCCAGAATCTGATGACACCACCCACGACTTCCTATGTCAAACCATTCAAAAGTTATAGCAGAAAAAAGGGACAACCAATCAGAAGAAGGGGCGGGGCTAATTAAGGCCAACGAAGCTTAAGAACTCATTACAGAGTCCCATGACACCACCCACGACTTCCTATGTCAAACCGTTAAAAAGTTATAACAGAAAAAAGGGACAACCAATCAGAAGAAGGGGCGGGGCTAATTAAGGCCAACGAAGCTTAAGGACTCATTACAGAGTCCCATGACACCACCCACGACTTCCTATGTCAAACCATTCAAAAGTTATGGCAGAGAAAAGTATTCTAGGGGGCGCTGTTGAGCCGTTAGGCCACGCCCATTAATGCAAACCATGAAATATCAAATTTATCGCCAAGTCTGTCTTGCATGCAAAATTTGGTGACTTTTGGAGAACTATCAAATATGGACCGATCAGATTTCAAAATGGCCGACTTCCTGTTTCGGCTTCGGCCATGGCTCCAAGAGACTTTTCTTTAAGTTGTGCCATGATACAGGTGTGTAGTGATTTTCGTGCATGTACGTCAAACCGTATTGTGGGGCTTGAGGCACAAAGTATTCTGGGGGGCGCTGTTGAGCCATTTTGCCACGCCCATTAACGCAAACCATGAAATATCACATTTATCGCCAGGCCTGGCTTGCATGCAAAATTTGGTGCCTTTTGGGGAACTATCAAATATGGACCAATCAGATGAAGGGGGGCGCGCTTTTTGCCGTCTAGCGTCGCCACGTTAACACTTTTGAAAGAGAAAAGTAATGCGCGTAGTCGCAGGATGGAGACGCACATTTTGATGTATAACACACCTGGGTGCACGTTACGGTTCGGGCCGTATTAAGTCTCGAAGGAATGGCTCATATTGCTCCAAAATTATGCGATTAATTCAGAATGTTTAAAATGGCCGACTTCCTGTTCGGTTTCGGCCATGGCGCCAAGAGACTTTTCTTTAAGTTGCGACATGATACAGGTGTGTACCGATTTTCGTTCATGTACGTCACACCGTATTCTGGGGCTTGAGGCGCAAAGTTTTTTCGGTCTGAACCAACCAGATGAAGGGGGGGCGCGCTTTTTGGCGTCTAGCGTCGCCACGGTAACGCTTTTGAAAGAGAAAAGTAATGCGTGTTGTCGCAGGATGGAGACGCACATTTTGATGTATAACACACTTGGGTGCACGTTACGGTTCAGGCCGTATTAACTGCCGAAGGAATGGCATAAATTGCGCCAAAGTGACACGATTAATTCAAAATGGCTGACTTCCTGTTCGGTTTCGGCCATGTCACCAAGAGACTTTTCTTTAAGTTGTGTACTGATACAGGTGTGTAGCGATTTTCGTGCATGTACGTCAAACCGTATTGTGGGGCTTGAGTCACAAAGTTTTCCAGGGGGCGCTGTTGAGCCATTTTGCCACGCCCATTAATGTAAACCATTAAATATCAAATTTTTCGCCAGGCCTGACTTGCATGCAAAATTTGGTGACTTTTTGGGCACGTTTAGGGGGGCAAAAAGGCCCTCCTTTCGTCAGAAGAAAAAGAAAAAGAAAAAAATTCCTACAGATACAATAGGGCCTTCGCACTGAAGGTGCTCGGGCCCTAATTACACCTTTCACTGTGTATTTGCCTGTACCTTGGTAAGGAGATCAAAACATGAATAGATGGTCATTCAAACTTTAAGGCTGCCTAAGACCTTTGACAGTTCCACCTGGACACTTTTAAATCACTAGGAGGTTAGTTTACCACTCATATCACTATTTTCTAACACTTTTTTTTTGTATTTATATGGGTTATGTGAGCGTGGCCTACAGACAGCAGTGGCTATGACTGGCAAGCTTAAGCTAACACCATCAGCAAGATGCCCCTTTTCTAAAGATGACCAAAATCTCCTTCAGAAATCAACATGCTGGAAACCAAAATCCACCAGCTAGATGTTAATGTGGTAGTCTAGTGGCTGCAGAGGTGAGCTTTGGTCTGGAGGTTCAAGCCCCGGAATGGCAACCAAAATGAACCACCTTGGGCTCCTGAGCAAGGCCCTTAACCCTAATTTCTCCCCGGGTGAAATGGTGTGTTTGTTCTCTTAGATGTAAGTCGCTTTGGATAAAAGCGTCTGCTAAATGACAGTAGTAGTAAGTGAGGGAGTTACACAACTTTACCTCTGACCAAACACAGTGGACAAGAGCCTGCTAACCTACAGCTAATCAGAGCTTACAAGGCTGATTGAAACGGAAGGACGTGTAACGAGTATGGAGTGAACCCAATCGCAGCACAAATGAACCAGGTATTTAAGCAGTCTTTATTTGGCAGGTTATAGCAGGTCAGAGGATGGCAGCAGAGAACTAGATCCAGAGCTTGAATAAGTTCCCAGAGGATGTTAGTGTTGTGCCACAAAGGGGGTGCTGGTTCAGTTATTAATCATTGTCTTTTGATCATTCTTTTGATTATTAATAATTAATAAAGAAGATGACTTATCAAAATGAGTCAATCAAAACGGGGGCCCCCCCTGACTTATCAGGAAAATAATAAGTGAGCAGCAAAATCAGTCTCCATGTACAGTAGCTGTTATTCCCTACTTGCCAGCCTCTTGCCGGGCAGAATAACAGTGAAGGAAGGAGTCCGAGAACAGACCTTTGCAGTCAGCAGCTGTGACAAATATGGATAAAAGAAACAAACAACTTCTCTCATTCAAATTAATCAGAATTTATTTACACAAGTGTTAAAAGATAATGAACCACCACTTTAGTTAGTAGGAGAGAATGAGAGAAAATAGAAAAGTAAAACCCAAGACACTAGGATAACTTCTCACTACCGGAAAACCAAGCTCTTCTGAGGTTTTCCACACCAATGTGAAACTAACTTCACATTTGCACTCTGGTCATTCAACTGGGAAATGAGGAAGGGCTGTTTTCTGTTGTGGAAGAACATGTCATCAAGATCCAGCAACATGGATGCAACAGTAGACAAACGGTAAAATAAACAAACACACTTACACTAATAACACAGTTGTGACGGGATCAGCAGTCCGGCTCACAACGTAAAACTAAACTAGTTAAATGTGTCAACTATGTTTCTCTGTCCAGACACAAAACAGTCTCTGACGTGAATCTTTGTAAGTGAAGAAAAATGGCAGGTATGGCAGGTATGGCAGGCCAGCGTTCCTTGGTGAACAGCTGGATGGTTACCCTCTGCAGGTGATCCTAGTGAAGAGCGGCTCTCTCTGTCCTGTTACTCTTCCGTGTGGATGAGAGGATGCAGCATAGGCACTGCAGCTGGGCCTCCTTCGGCTCCAGGTCGGTCCGAAGGCGTTCACGTTGGGGCATGCAAGGGTCCCTTGTTTGGCTCATCTGGGGCTCGGAACGTTCGTGGGCCATTTCCGGGCAACCAGACGCTTCTTCAGGCATGATAATGGAGAAGGCCAGCCTGTAGCTAGTAGCTCTTCATGTCTGGGCCTGGGCTGCAATAAATCGGCTGTGGCCCCTTTTGCAAATTGGGGTCCATGCCCATTAAGACACTTATAAACTTATAAAAAAACCTTAAAATCGATAGGCACAGGGAGCCAGTGCAGTGATTTTAAAACTGGTGTAATGTGGTCCCGCCCTCTGGTCCTCTTCAGCACACATTTGGCGGAATTCTGTAGTAATTGTAAACTTGAAATACTCTTTTTATGAAGACTAGAGAGCAGGGCATGAGAGTACCGGTAATCTATTCTACTAGAAAATAAAAGCATGCATCAACACCTCCGTGCTAGCAAGAGAGAGAAATGAACGATTTTTTTTAAGATGATAAAATCCTGTCTTTGTTCCATTTCTAATATGTGAAACAAAATCCAGCTCAGAGTCAAAAAGAACGCACAGATTTCTCACACACTTATAAGATGTAAAATGTTGTAGTTTTGTTAGAATAACATCCCCAAGTGACAACATGTATAAATTAAAAAGTAATGGGCCCAAAATTGATCCTTGGGGAACCCCATAATTTACTTTATGGAATGTTGAGGAGCATGTATCCATACTAACAAAAAATCATCGATCAGTGAGATAGGAGTAAAACCATTTTAAAACAGTGCCCACCAGACTTCTAAGTCTGTTTAATAGAATGTGATGATCAAATGAATCAAAAGCTGTGCTTAGATCCAATAGCCCCAGGATTGAAAGCTTCTGTAAATCCATATTGGATCTGAGATCATTAACAATCTTTATAAGGGCTGTCTCTGCACTGTGGTTTTTCCTAAAACCAGACAAATTTAACTCTAACAGTGAACGAGTGGAACCACACCGTACGGTTCCTGCGTCTGTTCTCAGTCATATAACCAGTACATTATTTAATTTCAATTTCAATTGTTTCAAATTTTTTTTCAAGTATTTTTTTAATCGTCTTTCTAACCGGGACAAACCTGCATGCCTCCAAAACGAGCTCACCAATCGCGTGTAGTTACTGAAGGACGTTGTGCTAGCGTGCATATTATACCAGAACAGTTGCGGCAACTCTTTGCTGTAATTGAGGAGACGATGTGGATACACAGTTAAACACAGAGCAATATTAATTTAACATTGTTTGACCTGCTAAAGACAACATTTGAATAAGGCATTAGGAAATAATGAGCTCTTTTGTTGAATTGTCATTCTCAAGTACGACGGTGAAGTTTGGTCGTGCGTTTTGTGAAGTCTCAGACTGTATTGGTCCTGCTACAATTATATTTAGATTTGGTTTGGTTATGCTGGTATTTTATAATGAACAACAACAATACTATATTATATTATAATAATGAACTTGCCTGATGTTGATACAAATGTATAATTATGCAATGTTTCAGCTTGTTTCACTTTGCACAATTTGCAGATTCAAGACAACAGCATTGAAGTAAGAAGAGCTGTTATAGCCAAGTCAATAGGCACAAATTATGCACATTTGAGTACAGCACCTCATTATTCTAAGATGTCATCTTATTCTCCGGCTAAGAGACGTAGAGTTAACAAAAAGTGAAAGAGACAGAGCAGAAACTTCTCACTGAGTATGAGTTCATTTTTTCTGCTATAATTCAAGGAAAGATCATCTCTGTTTAGAGAGCACAGATCCTGTTACAGCCTCTACTGAGTGCCTGCTAGATTTACCAACAACATCTGATTTGCCACTTGATTTACCAACGAAATCAGACTCCCCACTAACTATCAGTGATCACACTTGAACATGCCTGACAGTGATGAACATAATCAAGATTTCCTCATGACAAGTTTAAAATATTGGGCAACATCCTATTCATTCTCTATATTGAAGATATTCCACCCCACCCATCCCAAAATAGAAGAACGTTGCTTGGGACACATAAAAATGTGCCTACCAGAAATATTCCAGTGGCGAGGCACAGGCCAGGCCCTGCGGACCGGGCCCTGGTTTGCATTAATGGGCGTGGCCTAATGGCTCAACAGCGCCCCCTAGAAAACTTCGTGCCTCAAGCCCCACAATACGGTTTGACGTACATGCACGAAAAACGGTACACACCAGTATCATGTCACAATTTAAGGAAAAGTCTCTTGGCGCCATGGCCGAAACCGAACAGGAAGTCGGCCATTTTGAATCAATCGTGTAATTTTGGTGCAATTTATGCCATTTCTTCGGCCGCTTCTTCACCCGAACCGTAACTTGCACCCAGGTGTGTTATACATCAAAATGTGCTTCTTGATCCTGCGATGATGCACATTACTTTTCTCAGTCAAAAGCGTTACCATGGCGATGCTAGACGCCAAAAAGTGCACCCACCCTTCATCTGATTGGTCCATATTTCGGACACGGTTTTGAGTCCTTGACCATAATCGGTTTAAATTAGCCCCGCCCCTTAATCTGATTGGTCAATATGTGATAGTTCCTATTTTCTGCAATAACTTTTGAATGGTTTGACATAAAGACTCGTGGGTGGTGTCATCGGACATGGTTTTGAGTCCTTGACCATAATTGGTGCAAATTAACCCCGCCCCTTCTTCTGATTGGTCGATATCTGATAGTTCCTATTTTCTGCCATATCTTTTGAATGGTTTCACATAAAGAGTCATGGGTGGTGTCATCGGACTTCATTTTGAGAATGCATAAATATCCTTTAGGTTTTTACCAACTTGGTATTAACCATTAATAGCCTATGTATGTAAATGTGTTTGCGTTTACCGGCACCTACGACTACTCTTAATGTATAGTTTAATATAGATGGTTTACCTTTATTCAAAAGTTCTAAACTTCAGTTTTGGCCCATACTTGGATGTCTCCAATTTGTATGACAGACTGAACTGCATTCATTTATCAAATGTAGGTCATTTCAGTGCGGTGTTGCTCGTTTTTTCTCAAGGTAAAACATGTTTTAGGCCTTTAGCTACTTTAGTACAACTTCTAGTCTACAAGTTTAAAACATGTCCAAGAGCTTGGAAAGTATTCATGAAATGTTTTGAAATTGTTCAAATATACCATTTTACATATTGACATGACCAAAATTGGGACCAGAAGGGTTAATGTGGTTAAACATAATGACTGGCATAAACATGAATGAACAATATGGGCTGGAATATCAGTGCATGCATATCAGTGCATTCATAAAGTGTAAAAACAAGTTGGTTGATCTGTGTTCATAAAATAAATGATGTTGTGACGTTTGTAACGCATCGCCTTCATTTTTTTCTCTCTGATTTAGATTGCTCGGCCGGCTTTGGTAAGAAGCACCAATTCAGAAAACCTGATAAGACGGATGTTGGCAACTGCTACCACCAACGCCCTGGTCAGTCGGTTCAACTGGGCTGGAAAGAAAGACAAGCGTGATTCAGAATATAATAATGCTCTTTCTGTGCCAAATAGTACAGACTTTTAATCCAACTCCTACAATGCATTGCATCCTCTTCTCATTCATGTCTCTTCCGTATGAAATGCAGTTTTCTCTTTCCAGTCCAGTCTAACTTGATGCTGACTGTAACTTTTGTTAAAAATTACACCTGTGTGAAGTGAGGGGAGCTCTCACCATCGTACATCATCAAAAATCATCTAATTTTGGCCAATCACAATTTGCGTCATCACCATTATCACCAAGGTTTGTGGTACGTGATGTTTGTTTATACAAACACTCAAATTTGCCCATTCATTGTCAGTGGGAATGTAATATTTGTGTGGGACAGTTTGTGCACACACACCGAAAGTTTTGAGGGGATGGCGCCCCTCAAAGAGGGAGGGGGATTAATAAGAAGTTCATATATATATATATATATATATATATATATATATATATATATATATATATATATATATATAAATATATATAAATATATATATATATATATATATATATGTATATATATATATATATATATATATATATATATATATATATATATATATATATAATATTATAAAATATATAATATATAATAATGATATAATATTATAAAAATTATTATGTTATATTAGGATATTATTATATTATTATATGCTACTATAGTATTACATATATTACTTATTATTATATCGTGCTATATTATATCACTCTATATGATAATTATCTATTCATTCATTTTTCAAATTAATATTCTTAATTTATTTATTTACGTTCATTATATAATTTACACAGGGAGAACAGGCGGCCCCTGGGAGGGGCGGTACCGGGTTGTAGGTCAATAGCACAGACGTAAGGCCGGTGTGGGGGTAGTGAAGTGGCCTTGGCTTTGCTGAAAGTCGTGGTATTCAACAGGAACGGCCGACAGATCAGAAGCAGGCAAGGCTCATGGCAGACTGTCCGGATTTCTCCTGTCTCCTCTCCTGTCTCCGTCCCTGGATCTGTTGGTCCCCCCGGATGGCGAGTCTGATGATGTCATCGAGGGTGTTGGGAGGCATGTAGGAAACCAGCTCAACCTTGATGTAGTCAGCCAGTCCGTGCCGGAATGCATCGCACAAAGCGGGAACGCTCCAATTACTTTGGCGAGCCTGGGTTCGAGAGTCAATGAGTAGTCAGCCACAGATCTGATCCCCTGGTGCAGATGGAAGATTCCCTGCCCGGTATCGGAACTCTCCACACCCAAGTTGAATAGCTTGCTAAGTTAATCTGAGAAGGCCCGGAACGAGGAACAAGCTGGCGTCCCTTGATCCCACTCGGCGGTTCCTCATAGCCGAGCCCGCCTGGTCAGATGATTAATGGCGAAGGCTACCTTTGCTTCCTCTGTGTCGAAGGTGTGGGGCTGGAGGGCGAACAGGATGGAGCAGTTTGTGAGAAAACGTCCACAGCCCTCCGGGTCTCCGGCGTAGTGTTCTGGTGTACCCACCTGGGATTCGGGATGCTACCGGGGAGACGGTGTCCCGGGGATCGGTTGCTGAGGGTGGGTTGTAGGAGCGGCGGCCGTCTGTTGAGTGAGCACCACAGCTAGCTGCTGTACCTGAGCATCTAGCATCGTCGAGTGTGAGTGAAGGCGGCCGACATGCACTCCTGTTGTCGCTGAAGAGCTTCCTATATCCGCTCGGTCCTGTGGTGAAGCAGTGTGCGCTGGGACCATGTCTGGCCACATTGTAATGTAACGGTCCAGCAGAGAATGCAAATGCAAAACACAGAGTACACAGCGGTAGCTTGTCTGGTTCACTTATTTACAACAACAGAGGCGAAGAGCAGGCAGGAATACTGGACAAGGAGCAGGCAATAATCAGCGTCGGGTTCGGAAGACTAGGTCAGATACCGGGGAACAGGAGACAAGGCAGAGTCCAAACACGGGCAGGGTCGGCAACTGGAAGTCAGAACGAGTGAGTGGCAGAGTAGTGGCAGAGTTAATGAGCGGCAGGTGTGTCTGATCACTTCTGATTGCAGAGGGTGGAGTGGAGTCTGGGCATGGCAGAGTCAATGAATGAATGAGTGACTGGGGAAGCAGAGTGCAGGTTGTGACAGTAACCGGCTGTCACGTATCAGCTTTACCTGTGTCAAAGTTTTTAGTAATACCTATGAATGTTTTCAGAAATGGTGCACTTTTATTAGCTGCATTACACATGCAAACCTCTTTGTTCTTCAAAGTCTTGGTGATGGCTCCAAATATTCCAAGAACACTCCACAACCGGGGTTAGAACTGCTTAATGTTGGTTTGAATTCAGTTCAGTTCAGCTTTATTTATACAGTGCCAAATCATGACAGATGTCATGTCAGGGCAATTCAAGAATACAATTCAACCCATTACAAATTAGTCCAATTAATACAAGGGCAGTGAAATTAAAATACAATAAAACAATTGCTAAATTAAGACAACCAACATATTGCAATAAGACTTTTCCTTGATACAATCAGGCAAGCACCAGGTGACTTTGGAAAGAAAAAAGACCCTTTAACAGGCAGAAAGCTGTGGCAGAACCAGACTCAAGAGGGGCAGCCATTCGCTTTGATCGGTTCGGGGTTGAGAGGCCAGTAACACCTCCTGGGAAGGAAGAGCACAGATTAACAGTAATGTCCCAAATAATGTTGGAGTAAAAGTGAACAGAGTCAGGTCCCCCAGCAGTCTAGGCATATAGCAGCATAACATGGTGGTGTTTCAGGGTCAACAGAGACATCCCTAACTATAAACTTTATTAAAAAGGAACATTTTAAGTTCAATCTTAATGGTGAAGTGATTGGCCACAGTCACATGATGTTTTTTAATTCAGAAATAATTATTCAGAATTATATAGTTCCCAATTAAACTATTTTCCTTCGAGTTTACATGGAAATAGTAATTCCGAATTGAAGTTTACATGGAAAACACGTTTGATCGGCTTTCTCCAATTCCTCTTAAGGTCTGGGGTTTGGGAAGGTTCTGATTGGATAGGGGGGCGGCCGGAAGTTTCATCTACTGGAAGAAAAACAAATTTAGCCGCTATAACTTTGAAAACCTCACAATTTTTATGTTTCCTGCCATCTGTTATTTTAATTATTTCCAGTCCTCCAAGCTATTTATTAAATAAATGGTCTCTGCTCTTGACCACCGTTTACTGCGTGCTGCCATCTTGAAACTTTGTTTGGTAAAAACCAGCCCAGCGTGGAATATAAGCGTCATGGAGACAGACGGGCGAGGGAACGAGCAGAAAGAAAGACTGGAATTAATTTAAAGGAGCTTGAGGCTCCTTTTGAGAAATGAGACTCTCTAGCGCCACCCTTCACCACGACGGCCGTTGGGGGTACTGCAGCCAACAGTAAAGCCGGCACGGGAGAACGGGGAGAACGCGCATGCAGCGTCATGTGACGTCACATCCGCAGGACAGCGCAGGAAATTTGGGCCTGAATTGCAGCACATTTTGCAGCACACAGCCTGTTCAAGGCAACGGAGAGATACACTAGAGCAGTGGTTCCCAAACTGTGTGCCGCGGCACACTGGTGTGCCTTGAGGCAAGTCCAAGTGTGCCGTGGGATTTTGTGACAACCATAGCCCAGGGCTCCAGACTGCGACCAATTGGTCGCATTTTGCGAACTTTTCTGGAGGCATAGACATAGTATTTTAAGGAGCACCACCGCGACTTGCAAATCCACCCCTCTCCATGATTTATTTTTTTTTTTCATAATTTTGTGGAGGAGCGGAAGCGTGTGCGCGTCCGTGTGTGTGCGTGTGTGTGTGTCTGGATGCGCGCTGCGAGGGGCGAGGTTGGTGGGGGTTGCGCGTTGCGCCGCATGCGGCTCTTGCAACTTTATTTGATGGTAAATGGTAAATGGCTTACACTTATATAGCGCTTTCCAGCTGTACTCCTACAGCCCCAAAGCGCTTTACACTGCAAACATTCACCCACACACGCACACATTCACACACCGGTCGTCGGCGGAGCTGCACAACGGCGCTGGCCTGACAACCGGGAGCAACCGGGGGATACAGTGTTGATAGGTGCAGTGAAAGACAAACACGTCGGGAGTGGGGGAAAAATATGCCGCGACTGCAATCTAATACACTTCGCTGTCCAGGGGAAGGTTTACAAAAGTCGCTGCTCAAACCGTGAGCCATACGGGCGCACGCTCCCCCGCACTGGCCCGGCGTTCTCGGGCCCAATGCGAAGTGATGTATTGCTTTTATAAAACGGTTACCAATAATGTAAATATGAAAGAAGAACACACAATATTTTATGTGGTTTTTAATTAATCAGAAATACATATTATCCAGTAAAAATAGCCCCACTGTGGAAAAAAGTAGTCCCATCTCTCCTGATGTAGCTCCTTTTTTCCCGGAGACTCCCGGCACTCGTCAATCCATTCATCCATCGTTAGCTCCTCCCCGGAGATCCAGGTTTACCGTGAACATGCCAGATTATTTGTTCACGAAAATAAAAAATAAACTTTAACACCCGCTACTTTTTGCTACCTGTTGTAACCGTCAAAAAATATGTAACAGTTAGTTGTTGTAATGGATACATTGTTGCTTCCCTGACGCGGAATGATATGCTGTGATAAGGCTGTAGAATAGAAGTTTTAATGAAAAAAAAAAATCACTTTCCATCTGAACAACAGCAAAGTCCTGAGGTGCCTGCGCAAAGACGACAAACTAATAACAATACCAGCTATATAACTTAAAGACAAGAGTATATCTCAATGTTTCAAACTAAAAGCAAAATAAAACTGGATTAAACTGGACAGGCGGGGCATATTTGCTTCCATGAAATCCTGCTCTCAAGTGAATGACAGCTTCTTGAATGTTGTGAGGCATCTGCTTAATTCAGAAAAACAGAACAGATTTTTTTTTCATTAAAACTTTTCTCAGAATTCTGAGATAATTATATCGTCAATTTAGAAAAACAGAGCAGATTATTTTTTTCACAAGTGAAAAGCAAGTGAAATAGCAGTAGATTGCTATTACTTGTCTGTGTTTATTGCTAAATTATCAGTAATGCAGTTAATATAGACAAAATTATGAATATGTTGTGTCGATATAGATGCTACTAAATTTTGTGCTGGTGCTCCTAAAATTTTCAGTAAGGAGCACTGGTGCTCCTAGTGGAAAAAGTTAGTCTGGAGCCCTGTCATAGCCTACTGCAATATAGTATTCAACTAGACAGAAATAATTATTTTAATTTACTATATACTACTTTGAATGCACTCATTCCATAATACAGAGGCAAACTCTTTATCTAAAAACTATTTTAAAAAATCCTCAAAGAGGATCCCACATTTCGCTGTTCGCGCAGTTGCGCAGGTGGTTGAAATGGGTGTTTGATGAAGCCCAATTTGATAAAGTTTAAATATTTTTAGTAGTAGTATTTTGTTAATAAATATTTCATGAGTAGAATAGTTGTCTTTGTCATATCTTATTTGGCATTAGTAAATAATAAACTTAACAGATAAACAGATGATATTAGTGATAACACGTGTTATAAGGCTATTTTGCACAATAGGTGTGTCTTGAAATTTTTATTTGTCCTTTGGTGTGCCTTGGGCACAGAAGGTTTGGGAACCACTGCACTAGAGGGCTCATTATTTTTGATTTGGAATGCTTCATCTGACATTATTACTAGAAAACTTAAAACGTATACGAATTTTTTTCATAAATTCTGCCTCAATCCGGCCTCAAGCTCCTTTAAAGCGGAATGAGTGTTTACATGATCGCAGAATTATTCTATTCGGATTTAAAATCGGAATAAACCAGCCACTAAATTTAATTCGGAAAGTCAATTTTCATTCAGAATTAGGTGTTTACATGTTAATTTTTACTAATTTTAAATCGGATTTAATTTTAATTCTGAATTAAAGAGGAATTAAACTTCCAATGTAAACGCACTCATTGTCTACTTCCCGAACAATTCACTCCTAAATTAAAGCTTTGAACTTGCCTTCTTTTATTTGAGCTCTGGTAATTTATTGCAGACCAATTTACTTGTGTCAAAGGTGGCAGCAAAAGCCCAAACAGGTAAAGGGGCACGTCTCAAGACTGCTCATTGTGCAGACAACATTTCATTTTGCCTGTTTGCAGCTTGATTGCAGCTTTTTCCAGAGTATACCTAGCAGCTATGTCTGTCATGTAAAGACGGACTATTGCAGGTGCACTGGGATGGCAACCAAGGGGAACTACAAAGCAGCACATCAGCATTGCTTATATTTTTATATCCTTAATGAAGGATAGGTCTTTAGGTCTTTATAGCACAAACATACGCTGCCTAGAGTAATCGCTGTTGGCATAATTAGTCAAACCAGACATAACGTCACACACTTTACAGAAACCACAGACAAAGTCTTCCCACTTGATAATTCTCTCTATGATTCATTGTAGCATTTCTTAATTTATACATGAAGGCACGAAGCTGGAGATGATGAGATCATGTCACCAGGGCTTTGCTAAATGTTCCTTGCAAGGCTGCTTTCGAAAATCACACTGTAGAAAGAAACACAACAGATACACAACTTAATAACAGTGTAATGACTTAGGGCACAGTTCTTTTTTTGTAATGTTTGCACTTTGTGTGTTTTTGTTTTTTCTGTTCATAATGAGATAAAAGCAGAGAAATGTAAGCTGGTTTACTTTTCGTGTGTGTAGTGTTCAGTGGCGTTAACAGGTACAAGCACAGCACATTAGTAATTTACTTCAAACAAATGACTTGAAGAACACTTTGTGTTTCACTAAACACGTTTTAAAACTGTAAAGAATTTATGCCTTCTGTATGAAGGCTGTGTTGAACTATTCTAACAATCACTTTGATAGAGTTGTCTCTGTGATAATGTTAGCATTGCATGTATTTTTATAAATCTTTCATCATCACAAAGATTCCAGTAACATCTGGAACAAGTGTTGTATCATTGAATTAGATTTACACAGTACTGTATGTATGTCCCACAAGGGACCACTATCAACATATGACCCTGAATACAAAGCAAAATCACCAGTGTTAAATTAACACTAGACAGTGTTTACATGTGCCCATTCTTTTTAGTGTTATTTAACACCGTTTAGTGTAAAAGTTTTCGGTCATTTGCCATGGTAAATCTAAAACTGCAGGTGTTAGAAAGCATGTCATGCTCAAAATATAAAGTAAACCATGATGAATTTTACTCTGTCTAAACTGTCCAAATAGCCAACATAAATCCAGCTGACAAAACAAGGATCTGGCAAAACAGGGCCAGAAAATGCCTGGTGAGACAGGTGAGACAGGTGAGACAGGTGAGACAGGTGAGACAGGTGAGACACGTGAGACACGTGAGACAGGTCAAACAGAGGGCTGTGTTGGTGTGAAGCCGTGCAGACAGACGAGGCCTCGGACTGACTGCTAAAGCTGCTCAGACAGAGAATGCTGACCACAAAGCCACTAGGACAGAAACACCAGAGACCCTTCCAGGGCTCAGCAGTAGTGGTGTAAAGAACGTAATGATCGACTATTCCAAGAAGAAACCCCAAAATAATTTTGACATGTCTACAAACAACTACGTGACTTTAGCCTTCCCTATCTGCTGTGAAAATGCAGTTGAGAGAAAGCTCAGAAAGGCATGTTGTTATTGGGGAGCTCTACACTGACCTACTAACCATAGCTCGCCAGTGTGAGCACCGAAGGACTGAGTTCCTGTGAGTTAATTAATATAACTAATTACTTAGTATGTTGGTATGATTCAGGGGGCCTATACACTGCACGAGTATGAGACCATTATATCTCATGTTAAGTGACTGCTACTGGCTTATTGTTGTGTGTGACATAAAGAATGATAGGTGTTCTGCCTTTGTTTGCCCTATATAATAGTTTTATGTAATTGGCTTTTTACATGTTCTTTTAATTTGAAGTCTAGTCTTTTGTTTTGAAGGCCCGCTCAGACAGGACGTAATTGCGGAAGTGAGTCATTTTCTGGTAGGTGATTTTAATTGGGGCTGGCTTTTACAAGTATTTGATCCTTTTAAGGCCCAGTGTTTGGATCTTAACCTCACTCAAATTATTGAAAGCCCCACTCATCTTCACCACGAATGCCTAAGCAAATCTTTTCTTATCAATCTTTTGATAAGCAACATGCCACATAAATATTCTGTCACAGCAGTTTTTGCTAAAGATCTGAGTGATCATTGTGTGATTGGTGCAGTTAGAGACATTAAAATCTTTTGCACTAAGCCTTGTATTGTTCAAAAAAGAAGTCTTAAGCACTTTGTCGAACAAGCTTTCACCATGAACTCTCACATTTGAACTGGGACCGTTTTTTATTAATGGATGATTTAAATCTTGCAGTAGCTGGAGAATTTTTAACATTACATCCGGCTGCATCTCATCAGGCACCCTCCTGAGAAAATCCGCCGCAGTCTCGCCAAACCTGGACCACTCATCCCTGGTGTCCTGTGCCAACCGCTGGTGCAGTTCCAACCACCTGTCCTCCAAGCCAGCTGCTTCAAGTACCTCAAAACAATCGATGAAGATGGCCAGATCCATGTTGGGTTCCTCTTGGGAAAGGCTAGACTTGCACCTCCAAATTAACCCACCATACCAAGATTAGAACTTTCTGCAGCAGTTTTGGCCGATGAAATGGCTCAACTTATTTTGGAAGACATCAACCCCCCACTTGATGCAGTCATCTTTTATTGTGACAGTAGAGTGGTGCTGTGATATATACATAATAACAAAACATTTTTATGTGTTTGTTCACAATCTTGTGCAAAGGATTCGACAGTCCACAGAACCAGAGCAATGGCATTATATGCCTACAGAACATAACCCGGCCGACCATGCATCCAGATGTGTTCCAGCCTCGATTCTTATCAAGATTAACTGGTTCTCAGGCTCAGCCTTCTTATACAAGCCACAAGCAGTTACTGAGGCGCCACGGTCTTTTGAACTGATCAAGCCAGACTTGTGTGGATGTGGAGATCCAATCACAAGTACAGCTTGTGTGACCAGCAAAAGGGCAAATTCATGGATCCTGAGAGATTTCAAAGATTATATTCATGGCAGTCCTTACAAAGAGCAATTGCAACCCTTCTCCATGTCGCTCATTGTTTCAAGTCAGCAAAACACCATATCACTGAATGTACTGGGTGGCATCAGTGTTCAAAACCTCATACTGTCAATAAGTTGTCCAAGGCAACTGAAGTGATTCTTCATGTTGTACAAAGGGAGTGTTTTCCTGAGGAATTTTATTCGAGTCCATGAGTACTTGTTCATTCATCAACTCCCTGAGAAGATTCTTTGCAATCCGAGGACCCTCTCAACAACTGCACTCGGACTGTGGAACCAATTTTATTGGTGCTTGTAAAGAGTTGGAGTTTGAGAAAGTTCTGAAAGAGTCAGAAGTACAAAGGTACACCAACAGTAGAGGTTGTTCATTGCATTTCAATCCACCCCACCCTTCACACATGGGCGGTGCATGGGAACACATGATAGGAGTCGCAAGAAGGATTCTTGATTCAATGTTGATTCGTACTCACGTCTCAAGTTTGTCCCATGAAGTCCTGTGCACCTTTACGGCAGAGGTTACAGCCATTATCAACTCCAGGCCGTTTGTTTCTATTCATCTGATCCAGATGCCCCCCTGATACTTATCCCAGCTATGCTCCTCACACATAAGCAGAGAGTCCCACCTCCACCTGGAAAGTTCACAGAGACAGACTTGTACAAGCAACAATGGCGCCAGGTTCAAAGGTTAGCTGACCAATTCTGGAGTCGCTGGAAGCTTGAATATCTGCACTCATTACAAGTTCGACATGAATGGCAGGAGTCCAGCCCCAACATTGAAGAAGATGATATTGTTTTCCTATCAGACAGTCAAACACCCCGTAATGCCTGGCCTATGGCCCTTGTGACCAAAACCTTTCCTGGACATGATGGTAGAGTCCCTAAAATCGAGCTCAAAGTTGTCAAAGATGGATCTGTGAAAAGGTTCTTCAGGCCTGTGACAGAGATCATCCTGCTTCTAAAGACAAGGGACTGAAAGGTTTGGTTTATTTTGTGGCATCTCAACAAATACCAGGTGGGTAGTGTTCTGTCCCTTGTTTGTCCTGGATAATTGGTTTATGCATTTGGGTCTTTATATTGTCTTTTATTTTGAAGTCAAGTCTTTTGTTTTGAAAGCCAGCTCAGACAAGACGTAATTGCGGAAGTGAGTCATTTTGCGATATATCAGATTGAAAACAAGCTCCTGCATCATCCATCTGCCTTTTGTTTCGTGCCATCAAGGAGTACTGACGGCAAAAAATCAACAATAACCAAGGCAATAAAATGAAAAGCACTTGAGTTATAGCTTTTATGTATGTCTAAAATACAGAAGAAACATGAATTAATATTTTGTCTTACCTGGTTTTTTAAGGGGCTAGTCAGCGAAATCTGCAAAGTCATAAAACTTTCTGACCCTGCCAGAAAACTATCTTTGGTTGCAAGATGACGGTCATCTTTTGTCGGCAGCAGCCCAAAATCATTGAGCGTATACCAAGTATTAGGCCTCAGCACAAAACCTAACTGCTCTATTCTTGGTGGGGAACACCATCACCTTGAACACAAACTCTTGTACACTGCCGTGTGTGTGTGTGTGTGTCAATGACATGTCAGCAGGTCTTAGTATTAGGCAACTACAACCTCAGACAAATAGCATCCCAATCTTGCACTTTTTTTCCTTCACTCAGAATTAGGTTATCAACTTGAAATAAAACAGCAACCAGCTGAATTTATAACTGAATTAGTGTTCCCAGTGCAAGTATGCACGTGACACGGCTATTTAGGATGAAGTGTTGATGTAAAAGACAAGACATTGTTAGTCAATAGTTTTTTTCAAAGATGCACGAGGTAATGTTGTCTGATTTTAATTTGCTTAAATTAACACAAAACTCTTGAAGTTAACTGTTGGCAGCTTGCTCAAGTTGTCATCCAAGGCTATTCCTGAAGACAGTGTGGGTAAAAATGATAGTTAGGTAACTGAGTAGCTCCACGTGACTTTCTCCCCGTTCATGTTTGGTCTAAAATTATGAACAGTAACAGTTGTGCTGCTGCATTCACACTATGTTGCTGTGACACTGATGAAGGACAGAGGGAGAGATGGAGAGAAAGGAATGGGAGGGACGGGACAAAAGTGAAATGAAAGACAGTAGAAGACTGATGCAGGCTCGCCAGTAAAGAGGGACGAGGACGAGAGTGGCACACCCAAAAAAACAATGAAGAATCACAAATGGTAAAACCAAAGATGACACACGGATGTCAAGGAAGGAAAGAAGAAAGATGGACAAACAGGTACAGTGGAGAAAACAGAAGGTGAAGAGAGTGAAGAAAGAGAGGTAATGATGGGGATAGTGAAGAGAAGAATGACTACAACGCTCATTAAAGAAGAGAAGAGCCCCATTAACCAGCAAACTGCCCGTGTGTGTGTGAGTGTGTGAATGCATTTGTGTGCATCTGATGTGTGTCTGTTTGCCACTCCAGTGGCTGCGGGCAGCTGTTGGTACCTCATAAGTGTAATGATGGCACATAAAGGAACTTCACAGCGCTACACACAGACTGTCCACACCGCAGTGGATCCTGGCTTCTAATTACATGTTGGTATAGTAAATACAGAGCTGTTCTCTGTGAGCCCGCCCCCACCAACACAACCACCGAGTCCGGACAGTGGCTCCACACACAAACACAAGCAGCAACTATTATTACGCCTCAAAATTAATGAGCTGAACTGGGATGGTTATATGGATGTGGCTTTTTATACTGACGACAATTCATAAAGCAGATCCTTTATTAGGGTTTTATGAAGAACTAAAGCGTCGGAGTAAACTCATCGGCTGGCTGATTGCCTACTTCCCTGACATGTCAGCTGTGCAGTTGGACGACTTGCATTCAGTTTGAACATCTTTCTCACCATAAGTGTTGCAAATGCAGCAGTGACACAACTTTCATTTGTGGGGCTGTTGGTTGAGGACTTAAAGAGAGAAAAGCCAATTACTCCAGGGAAGAACTGCAACTGCTCATCATGGATCAAATGCACCGGAATAAATTCCTTTGTGAGAGCTTACAATGTTGTCCATCATTATTGGTTAACATCACCATTGGATCTGTTTTTACATTATTGTGCTTGAAGAACTGTTTTACTTTCTCTTGTACTACACACGGCATGCTTCCCATTCACTCAGGTTCAGAGACTTTTAATTAGTTTGCTTCTCTTTCCTGCCTCGTGTCGGTATCCACATCTTCTGCTGAGCCTTCCTCCAAGGAGCAGCCTGATGTTGTTAAGGCACGACAATACACATACAATGAATCCCTGTCTCTCCTCATTTACAGACAGGAAGTTTTTCTAAAATGCATCTACACCCCCAGTTCCAAAACTTTTAACCCTGTAAAACTTGTTTATAAAAAACACCCATGAAGCCCTATTTTACTCACAGCAGAACACAAGAAACATGTTTCTGTTAAGCCTGAGACAATGTGCCACCTCAAGACAAAAATGAGTTACTTCTGACTTGGATAGCAGCAACACATGTCCAAAAGGTTAGGACAGCATGTTTGAACTGAGGACAGCAGCTGCTGGAGTTTTGGTTGAGGAACGTCATCTGACATAGGATTCAAACCTTTCACCTCCAGGACCCTTCACAATCTGAAATTGTCTCAGGGGGAACCTCTACCCATTGCTGCATCTGCGAGTCTCAGTCTTGCTGACATAAAGTTTCTGTCAATTTGCATTTCATACATTTATCATAATTTATCATAAATCTATGTAATCCTAATAGATGAAAAGGTTGTATGCAATTGAAAAACATCCACCCACCCATCCATTTTCTATACCTGTACAGGCTCACAGGGTCTGCCGGGGCCCAGCTCATTGCCGGCAACAGGCACCCTTGACAGGTCGATTGAAATACATACATTCTAAAATTAGGACTAAATGTTTTTGAGCGGGTTCTAAGGTTTGTATTTACTCCCCAGCATTGGTGTTCCCTTTCCAGATTTCCTTCCAAATGCAGGGTTGTGATCTGAGTGCTGAGCCAAATCACCCCTCTCCTCTTTGGTGTGCAGGATGTGGTGTCCATGTTTTTGAAAAATAATTTAAAATTGAATTTGGTTGACCACAGGACAGTTTTCCATTTTGCCTGGTCCAGTTTATATGAGCTGTGGCACAGAGAAGACAACGGCTTCTTATATGTATGGCAGAGCTTTAATCACAGGGCCTCGCCATCAAAGAGGAGGGGCCAACGGCTGCTTATCAATCTGCCTTTGCACACAGTCGTTCAGTGCTACAACCAATCAGAGCAACGCACAAGGTGACAAATTCAGAGCAACAGGAAAGAGTCAACAAGAAAATACAGTAGGTTGTGTAGAGGAGTAAATTAAACCTTTGACGTCGTCCGTCAACAAAGCAACAAATACTGTACATCTATCTTGCAAAGGAAGGATTTGAGCGCTGCGTTCCATTTAACTTTTGAAGAAAAAGTCAGACTCTTTTGCTGTAGATGCTGATCCAAACGGCTGCAGTCATCTACACTGTTAGGGTTAGAGTTAGAGTTAGGGTTAGGGTTAGGGTTAGAGTTAGAGTTAGGGTTAGAGTTACGTTAGGGTTAGTGGTTAGGGTTCATTGTCTGTCTATTGTCATTCTGACTCTTTCTACAAGGATAGACTTGTTTGATTGGCTCTTCAAGATTGTTGGACATATTTGATGACCTCCAACAGACGGCAGCTAGATGTACCTGCAGAGCAAATTTAAATTTGTCTAGATGTCTAGAATTAATGTTACTTATCGAGCAGTATTTTACAAGGAAGAAGATATTTATCAACTCTGCAAAAAACATGAACAAAAAAAGATCAAAAAAAAGATAAAGAGTTCATTAGTAGGATGGAGAGAAAGAGAGTGGATATGTGTTCTGATGGATCCACAACCTGACTGCAAAATCTAAGTTTTATATGCCAACAATTAGGGATGGGAGTTGTTAAGAATTTACTGATTCCAGTTCCATTATCGATATCTCTTATTGATTCTCATCCAGTTATATACAGTACAAATATAGTACAAATGGCTTTGGATTTACACGCATTGCATTGCATTAACACTTTGATTTCAAGTATGCACCAATATTTTGCACTCAACTTCATCTAAATTTAAAGCTGGCTGAAGCTGAAAAACAGGGAACCTTTTCAAATGAACATTGTGACATAGATACTATTGCAATGATCAACTTTTGGACATTAACAGTTTTTATGCAGAAAAGGTTTCAGAGTGTTGGAGGTATTCCCCCCCTTTGATGTGATCAAAGCTCTGAACCTGTTGCAACCAAGCACCAACCATCTCACTCCCGCATTGATGCTCATGCGGGACTACGGTCGCTGCAGTTCCTCTACTCGGCTGCAAAAGCGAGTCAATCTCAATTGACTCCCATGCTAAAATGTCCCACTTTAGAGCAAAAATAATCATATTTACAGCCAGGTTAAGAAACTGCTGGGATTGGTTTGTATCACGCTAGGAGTTTAAATAACACATTACATTTATTTCATGATTGTTTGGCAGTCGGCTCAGCCAATTGCTGGCCATTATCACTTCATTATCTGTAATTGTTGCGCTACTGTCCTTTTGCGAAGCAAATATCCGTTTGCACGAACCCAGCATCGGGTAAACGGGATGGTATGTCTGCAGGCAAATCCGCAGATATTTCGGCAGGGTTCGGCTGAAGGCGATTTGAGCAAAGCTAACTAGATTGATGTGCAGTGGGTACGTTCCCAAGTACTTGCTGAGTGACATGGCTGCGCTCTGAATGAAGGACAACAGGCTTCAAAACTGGTCTTTAGGAACCAATGGGCCACGTGGGCGAATTCTTCATCCATTGTTATATACAGTCTATGGTTGCACCTGGTCCTAGTCCTTTTAGTGAAATATAACCAAACTGTTGTATGTTTTCTGCCTCCACGCCATGTTAGAAACATTCTGAGCCAAAATACGAAGCGTGTGCATGACGTCATCACGCTAATGCGTCAGACGTTGGCAGAACCGTTAACGGAACATTAGGCAAACGGGTTAATGATTCCACGGAAATAAAACGAATGATTGATTCCCATCCCTACCAACAAGGAGAGAGACCAACCAGTTTTTATGAGTGAAAGGTGCATCTGCGATGTGTGGAGATGTGTCTGTGCCATGGACAGGTATGATCTGCATCTGTATGAAGGCACCATTGATGAAAAATTATTAATAGCTTACCGCGGGACTTTAGTGAGAGAACTTCATCGTACAAGGATGGCACTAATCACCTATAAGGAAGTGCAAAATGAGAAAATATCAGATTTTTGTTAATTTAAATGTACGTATCACCTTTATTATGAATGATCACAGCATCCTCCTGCATCATTTAAAGTATTAAAAAACCAGGAACCAGGCCAGAAATCTGGTTGTAGCGATGGACTCAGACCTAAATTTGGAAAAACACAGTAAGGCAATAACAAAGTCAGCCTACTACCACCTTAAGAACATATCAAGTTTAAAAGATACAATGTCTCAACAGGACCTGGAGACACTAGTCCATACATTCATCTTAAGTAGCTTGATTATTGTAACAGCATCTTTACAGTCCACCTTAAAAGCCAGTTAGACAACTGCAACTCATTCAGAACTCTGCTGCTGCAGTACTCACTAAGGCCAACAAAGTGGACCACATCAGTCCACATCAGTCCATCTAGACCACATCAGTCCATCTAGACCAGTGTTTCTCAATCCTGGTCCTCGAGTACCACTGTCCTGCATGTTTTAGATGCTACCCTGCTTCAGCACACCGTGATAAAAGTACCTGTGTCATCAACAGAACTGTGCAGACCTTGGTGACAAGCTAATGAGGACCTTTAATTAGAATCAGGTGTGTTGGTGCAAGGAAACATCTAAAACATGCAGGACAGGGGCCCACGAGGACCAGGATTGAGAAGCACTGATCTAGACCACATCAGTCCACATCAGTCCACATCAGACCACATCAGTCCACATCAGACCACATCAGTCCACATCAGACCACATCAGTCCACATCAGACCACATCAGTCCACATCAGTCCACATCAGTCCACATCAGTCCACATCAGTCCACATCAGACCACATCAGACCACATCAGTCCACATCAGTCCACATCAGTCCACATCAGTCTACATCAGTCCACATCAGTCCACATCAGTCTACATCAGTCCACATCAGTCCACATCAGTCCACATCAGTCCACATCAGACCACATCGGACCACATCAGTCCACATCAGTCCACATCAGTCCACATCAGACCACATCGGACCACATCAGTCCACATCAGTCCAGCTCTGAGGTCTTTACACTGGCTGTCTGTCCATCAGAGGACAGACTTTAAAGTTCTGATGCTGGTCTATAAACCTCTGAATGGGCCAGGACCAGAACACATGAGGGGAAAGTGGCTCAGTTGGTAGAGCGTTCACCCATGAACCTGAAGGTCAGTGGTTCGAGCCCTAGTTCCTCCTGTGTCCACCAAAGTGTCCTTGGGCAAGACACTGAATCCCCTGGTTG
The DNA here is from genome assembly GCF_033807715.1 of Cololabis saira. Lineage (NCBI taxonomy): Eukaryota > Metazoa > Chordata > Actinopteri > Beloniformes > Belonidae > Cololabis > Cololabis saira. The sequence goes on along the minus strand of NC_084593.1, from coordinate 46,200,458 downwards.
CTCCCGGTTGTCAGGCCAGCGCCGATGTGTGGCAGCTCCGCCGACAACCGGTGTGTGAATGTGTGTGTGTGGGTGAATGTCTACAGTGTAAAGCGCTTTGGGGCTGTAGGAATACAGCTGGAAAGTGCTATATAAGTGTAAGCCATTTACCATTTACTATTTACTATTTACCACATCAGGGACCTCCTGACCCAGTAAGAACCTTCCAGACCCCTCAGGTCATTTGGATCTGGTTTTTCATCAGTTCCCAGAGTCAGAACCCCATGGAGAAGCTGCATTCAGCTTCTATGCGCCTCAGATCAGCTGAAGCACTCAGTTTATTTAAGTCTCACCTGTTCTCAGCTGCCTTTGAGTAAAGATCCAAATCTTTAAGCTTGAGATTCAAAACAGGATCATATTTTAAATACTGATTGTATTTATTGTTTGTATTTCTTTTGTTTACATTTTAGCTCATACTTTTGTGTTTTAATTTCTCCGTAAAGCACTTTAATCACCTTCTTGGGGTTATAATAATAAACTGGCCTTGCAAAAGTGTGTCTATCAAACTTTGTGTCTAAAACTGACTTGAATTCAATTATTATACTTTGGAGTTCATTCAGTTTGGTCCACCATATTCTTTCAGATCTGTGTTTTATCATCTTGGCTCACCAACAGACCTATTACACTTTTTTTTTTCTTAATTCCAAAAAAAAAAAAAAAAAAACACATTACACTTGATTTTAATGTTAGCTTTAATGCTATAAGAAAACATGATCACAGTTTCTTCCTTTGTTCCAGCTTAGGTGGACCTCCAGTCCTCCAGTCCTCTTTTAGCCTGAAACACACTTTTGCTTGCTCTTGGCTTGATTACTGTAAAGAACTACAGTCAGATACAAGTTGGGGATCCGACCATAACCTCAGAATGTTCCCAGCAGCCTCAACGCTGGTCCAGAGAAGCACAAACAAATCACCCCGCGCTCGTCTCCCTGCAGTGGCTACCACTTAGATTTTGTATTGATTTTAAAATCTTACTGTTCACCTTCAAAGCCGTAAATGGCCTTGGCCCCGAATACATCTCAGACTTATTGACCTGGTACACTCCCTCCTGACCATTGAGATCCACAGATAGTGTTCCCCCAACTATTCCCAGATCACAGTTTGTGACAAACAGAGATCAGGCCTTTTCCATTAAGGCTCCCATTGTGTGGAGCACTCTGGCAACTCATCTTAGGCACAATTTTCAAATCCCCTCCTACACCTTTCCTCCTTTTGATGGCTTCTATATTCACCAGATACTTCTACATTAGTGTTAGTATCTCAGTATCAGTCTTGTTGAACCTCAACTGACCCTTCTTGTATTTTTAGGTTCTGTATTATCTTTAATATCTGTTGTTGTGGCACAAAGGGGGTGCTGGAACAGTTATTAGAGAGTTATTAATAATTGTCTTACGATAGTTATTAATAATTAAAGCTGCAAGCAGTGATGAACGGTCCTCCACCCTTGTGCACGTTCAGGCTGCAGTGGAAGCTTGTATGACTTGATGCAGATTCTTCAGGCCTGGACATTTAGTGGATGAAACCACCCACGACTCTCTATATCAAACCATTCAAAAGTTATGGCAGAAAGTAGGAACTATCACATATGGATCAATCAGATGAAGGGGCAGGGCTAATTTGCACCAATTAAATTGAAGAAGTCAAAACCGAGTCCGATGACACCACCCACGACTCTGTATGTCATACCATTCAAAAGGTATGGCAGAAAATAGGATCTATCAAATATAGACCAATCAGAAGAAGGGGCGGGGCAAATTCAGGCCAATGAAGGTCAAGTACTCGGCCATTTTGAATTAATCGTGTAATTTTGGCGAAATTTACGCCATTCCTTCGGCCATTAATGCGGCCCGAACCGTAACGTGCACCCAGGTGTGTTAACATCAAAATGTGCGTCTAGATCCTGTGACGATGCGCATTACTTTTCTCAGTCAAAAGCGTTACCGTGGCGATGCTAGAGGCCAAAAAGCGCGCACCCACCCCTCCATCTGATTGGTCCATATTTGATAATTCCTACTTTCTGCCATAACTTTGGAATGGTTTGACATAAAGATTCGTGGGTGGTGTCATCGGACTCCGTTTTGAGTCCTTAACCTTCATTGGCATGAATTAGCCCCGCCCCTTCTTCTAATTGGTCGATATGTGATAGTTCCTATTTTCTGCAATAACTTTTGAACGGTTTGACATAAAGACTCGTGGGTGGTGTCATCGGACTTGGTTTTGAATCCTTGACCATAATTGGTGCAAAATAGCCCCCGCCCCTTCTTCTGATCATCGCTGCTTGCAGCTTTAATTATTATTATTATTGTTGGCAATGATAATAATGACAACAATTACGTACATCTTATTATTGACATGGTGGCTCTGTGGTTAGCACCATTGGCTCACATGGGGAAGGTTCCTGATCTTGAATGTTCTCTCCATTTGAGCTTTCTCCAGAGGCGCCGACAAAGAAACATGGGTGTACCTCTAGTTCAGAGTGATTAAAAAACAACCTTCAAACCAGTTCAAAGGTGGAGTGTGTGTTGGGTGGTGGTGCTAAGCCACTGGAGTATCGACACAGCAGATGTCTTTATGCAGAATTCCTAGTCCAATTCAATAAGAACTCTTACAGTAACTCTTGAAAGTAACTTTATAACAATGACTTATGGCTAAAAATATAATTTCCCTCTGGAGTTAAAGTATTTTTGAGTTAAACAGAATGTGCTGTAATGGACCTGGATGGGAAAGTCATTAACAGTTGATCAGAGCTGATTGATCAAGTGGAGCTGCTTTGAACCATTTCATATCAAGCTAACAGGTATGTGGTGGAAATGTCCCGACTTTTGTCTTCTCTCAAGAAAGATTCCTGTTTTTAGTGGATGAGGAGCGCTGGGGAGCTGGTAGCATCGGATGTTGGAGGTTTAATACCCCAGACAAGACTAAATGCTGGGGACTAAATGATCATAGCTTAATTTGTTGCTTAGTGACAAAATAATGAACCAGAGTAACTCAGTATACCAAGACCAAGACAGTTAAATATTTGACTCAACACAAACCAACCACATGTTTCACAACCGTCTTATTCTACTGGTTGTTATTCACCAAGTACTTTCAATGAAACGTCTGCATCCTTGACACACGAGAAAGTTTCTCAGAATCTAAATCTCTAACATACTGTGTATATTTAATTTTACATGCCAGTTAAATTATTTAATCATAACTTTACTGAATCCTTTGATGCCATTGTTTTCTCATGGCAGAGTCTTTTCCCAAAGGAGAGCATCTGGTGTGTCATCTCCCACTCTTTATTCATGAGGCAGAACGAACGGATGACGGGGCAGAAGGCTCCGAGCAGCCACATACTGTGGCTCTTCACTTTCTTCCTTTGTTTGCTTCAAGTTGTCCTATTCAGGGAAACACTCCCACATTATTTCTGAAGACTTAACTCTACGCTTGAGCTTCAAAGTAGAAATGTTGAAAGGTATCAATTTAATTTATTTAATTTATTTAATTTATTTAATTTAATTTAATTTAATTTAATTTAATTTAATTTAATTTAATTTAACTTTACATACCTTTTTTTCTTTAAATACTAAATAGGAGGTTGGGCATCTGCTGCAAGTCTGAAATGAGAGAAACAGGAAAACACACAACAGGCACACAAGCCTTTGGAATCTGCAAGAGAGAAAACAAACAGAAAGGGGAACAGGCAGAGACACAAACAGCAACCATTCCAGGTCTCTTAAACTAAATCAGTACTAGGCTACTGCAATTATCTGTCCCCCAAAACTGTGGGGTGAGTGTGTAGGTGAGTGAGCGGGTGTGTAGGTCTGTGTAACTGTGTGTGTGTAAAGTCAAAACGATGCTCTACCTGAACTGTAACTATAGTGGAGGAGAGAGGGAACAACCCGCCACCCGAGAGACCAGAAGCAGACAAGGAAGAAACCCGAACCCAGGCCACCAGCCGCCCACGGAGGACCAGAAGAGGGAAAGGAGGAACCTCCCTGCCAGCAAACCCTGCCCGCTTCCAGCAGGCGACAAAGTGAAGCCTTGGGCAGATCCCCCATGGGAGGAGGCAGCCAGGAAACCCACGGCGACAGATCAGGACCCAACCGAGCCCCAGCCACCCAGCATACTATAGGTGGATCGCAGGGCCAAGAGGTCCATGCCCTCCAGGGCCACAACCCCCACCCGGCAAAAGGCCAGCCCCCCCAGGAGAGACAGGGCCACCCCGACAGCTGACTTACATGTGAGACACACACACCATGGAGCAATTAGGGTTAAGGCCTAGCTCAGGGGCCCAAGGTGGTTCATCTTGGTTGCCGTTGCCGGGGCTTGAACCTGGGTCCTCCAGACCCAAGCCCACCTCTGTAGCCACTAGACCAGGGGTCGGCAACACGCGGCTCTAGTGCCGCATGTGGCTCTTTAGCGCAACCCTAGTGGCTCCCTGGAGCTTTTTCAAAAATATTTGACCTTTTTTTTCCTTTTTTTCTTTTTTTCTTTTTCTTTTTCCTTTTTTCTCGACATTTCAACTTTTTTCTCGAAATTTTGACTTTTTTCTCAACATTTCGACTTTTTTCTCAACATTTCGACTTTTTTTTCGAGATTGCACTTCAACATTAATCTCGACATTTTGACTTTTTTCTCAACATTTCGACTTTTTTCTCGACATTTTGACTTTTTTCTCAACATTTCAACTTTTTTCTCAAAGTGCATAAAGAAAAAAAAAAACATTTCCCCAGTTATAACTAATATGCAGCATGTGTTGCCTTCATTCTAAGGCTGATATAAGACTTTTCATTTTTTGCGGCTCCAGACATATTTGTTTTTTGTGTTTTTGGTCCAATATGGCTCTTTCAACATTTTGGGTTGCCAACCCCAGCACTAGACTAGCCCACCCCCTTACAACGTTTTTTGGGATTTTATTGGACCGCAGGAGTCGGGCCAACACAGCAGTACTGAGACTGCTGTCATGCAGGTGGATACATTCCATCAACTACACAGTTTCAAACCTCCAGTCTGATTATGTGGTTGGTAAATGTGTGTTATTAAAAGAAAATGTCATTTGTAGTTCTTTTTGCACACACCAGACACACCTCAGAAGACTTTCCAAAAGTCAGCATGTCCACCTGACTTTAGTTTAAGACGCTGGTTGGAGTCAACAGAGTAGTCCTCTGTGGACTCAACAGGTTTCCCCCTTCCCACTTTCTTCACACTTGTTTCCAACATGCTCCGCTGCAGGAAGTGCATTTTTGGATTCTTGTTTATCTTTTGTAATGATTTTAAGAGCTCTGTTTGGTACATTTCATCCCCACCTGGTTCTGATTCAACCCAGTCCTGTCCACAGTTACAACCTGTATGTTCAAGCATCGTCGTGTTCGGTTCTGTTGAGGCAGTTGACTACAGATCAATAAGGCAAAACCAATAAAGAGACAGAGGATGTTTGTGAGCGGATAAAAGCACGGTGTGCTGAATAAAATTGTGTGTGTGCTACAACGAGCTCGGAGGTCGAGTCGACAGTATGAAACGGATGTGAGTGATAAAATAAAAGCGATCATCAGCATGGAAAGAGGTGTTTATGAATTATTTACAGGTTGGAGGGATTTACAGTACATGCCAGCTGACTTAGCTAAAGCCCCACTTCCTCTCCTCTCCATCTCATCATTTACTCATCTCATCTTCCATTCTGTTTGACCCACACCATTTTACACACACTTTCCCTGCCTGTACAGTAGATCTATACTTATAGCACTGCTTTCATCTTTTCATTTTCTCTTTATGATTTCCTAATCATTTTTTGTCTGTTTCATCATCATGTTGTCTTATTCTTCAAAATCTGTTTATCCTTGACTGTTTGCTTTAATCTGTCTCTTCTGCCTCTGCAGCTTAAGCTTGTTCTAATGGTCGTTAGATAATTACAAGATCCATGTGATCAGCTTCCTGCTTGAGTATTTCTGCTCACACCGGCTCTCAGGACACTTGTCCCGTCCAGAAAACTTAATCTCATCCCAACTGAAATGTCTTGGTAACAAGAAACAACAACAAGATAAGACTTTAGATGCCGATAACCATTCTAGATTATACAGGACTGTCTCAGAAAATTAGAATATTGTGATAAAGTCCTTTATTTTCTGTAATGCAAAAATGTCATACATTCTGGATTCATTACAAATCAACTGAAATATTGCAAGCCTTTTATTATTTTAATATTGCTGATCATGGCTTACAGCTTAAGAAAATCATATCTAAAAAAAATAGAATATTCTGGGAATCTTAATCTTAAACTGTAAGCCATAATCAGCAATATTAAAATAATAAAAGGCTCGCAATATTTCAGTTGATTTGTAATGAATCCAGAATGTATGACATTTTTGTTTTTTTAATTAATTAATTTTTTTATTATCAATGAATTAATTGCATTACAGAAAATAAAGAACTTCATCACAATATTCACATTTTCTGAGACAGTCCTGTATATGTCATGTTAGCAGCACAGTGGCTTGGTGGTTAGCCCCACAGGTTCCCGGTTTGACTCCCTTGCCCGGTGGGGGTCTTTTTTTTTTTTTTATATCCCGGTTTTCTCCCCCATTTTATCACCCAGTGCTCCTACCTAAGTCCTGGGCATTTCTCCCTCTACCAACCCCAGGAGTTCCTGCACTGAGCTCAGGTCTCCTCCTTAACCTGAGGAGTGAGCAGCATCTTTTCACCAGACAGGGTGGGGTTTCTCTGGCCGGACATAGCGCGTGGAAGGATCACGTTATTCCGGCCAGATCCTCCCCACCCCATCTGTTCCCCGGTTGGCCAGAGGGGGCAGTAGAGCCCAGGACTGTGTGCATGTTTTTGTGAGGGTAGAGAACATTAGCTACCCAGGGGAACACGGGGTGAACATGCAAACTCCACACAGAAAGGTCCTTTCTCTAACCCCACCCAGGGTGTGGTGCTGAAGTCATGGGGGAACTAACACGCACTAACGCCCACAGCGTCCCCGGCGGGAATCGAACCCAGGACCTTCTTGCTGTGAGACGGCTGCACTACCAGCTGCGCCACCGTGCCCCTTTTTTTTTTTTATTTATTTTTATCCCCGATTTTTTCTTTCTGTGTGGAGTTTGCATGTTCTCCCTGTGCTTGCGTGGCTTCCCGCTGCACAAGTGAATTTCACCTCTGGGGGATAAATAAAGTTTTATTTTATTCTCTACTGTTTTTTCATTACAAAGTAAACTTTATTGATATTGTTATTTTTCAAATAGACACAAAGACAGGCGGTGTTTGGAAAATTAGTTCCACAATGTTAGACACTGTGAATATTATTGTGAAACACATTGCGACCTCTCAAAATATGCATTAGTACTGCCTAAGAACCCGAGCGTGAAGACGTACTTAAAGAATCCTACATTTGGGTTTTCTGTTGAATTTGCGTTTGCTCATGATTTCATGCAGGTTTCACTGAGACCGTTGTGGAAGTTGTTCACCCTCAGATCTTCAACACTCAAGACGCATGTTTGATTAGCTCACACAGCTCTTGGATAAGCCGTACACATAGGAAACTATCATTTCAAACTGTTTTGTCACTCTTAGAATACAAAAACCTTCAAAGATGGGCATCGATTTGTTTTTGCAAATGAGGGCATGCCCTCATTTGAAAATGCCCCTGTGGCAGGGTGGAGAGGTTGATGGGACACACGCACCTGTGTCCCATCCGCCTGAGTGGCTGCCGCTCTCCACCCTGCCTGCCTTATAAGGCAGAGCTGGACAGCAGCAAGGGGTCCCTGGTATGCTGATGTGCTTGTGCACGTGTTGGCGGTGATTAGGGTGAAATAAAAGGGTCTGCACTAAACTCCGTGTCCTCTCCATCCTGTCGGTCGGGCCCCGTAGCACTCACACTGCTACAGCCCCCAAATGACAGCATCAGCTCTGAGATGTCCTGATCAGATAGTAACAAATACTTTTGAAGAACTATTCTTAGAACAGAATTGACATTTGTTCAAAACCTCCTTTTCTCAAACCTATTCAGAAGGTGAAAATCTTGTCACCATTACTATTAAGCCGCTATTGACCCGGTCTTTGTACGTTTTGACCGTATAGAAACGTAATTTACGTTGCGTGAAATAAGACCAGGCATTGTGGCATAGAATTGTCAAATTGGTTTAATTCACCGTACGAATTGTTACATATTACTTTTGTAATACTGTATTTGACCCGGTCTTTGTACGTTTTGACCGTATAGAAACGTAATTCTTGCCATTTTAAGAATTAGATGTACCTGCTTTACTCTACTGCCATTACTTTTTAACAGTTTGTGCTTTTTATTAATTTTCCTCTTTTCTTAGAGATAAAATAAACAAATAACAAACAAATAAACTTGCCTTGCCTTGCCTTAAGCCAGGGCAAGGCAAGGCAAGCATTTCAGCAACAGGGCAATTCAAGGTGCTTTACATAATAAATACATGAAAAGTGAAAAGGAGAAAAAGTTAGAGTGCAGTTGCCGGATAAAGAAGAGTTAGACTTGAACTGCAGTTACAGTTTAGTACTAAAATTAACATTGTTTAAAGTAAAGTTCTTATGTCTGGTGAGAACCTGGGCCGCAGCGTTCTGGATCAGCCGTACAGCAGTTGTCTGACTGACCTGTGAAGACACTGTTGCAGTAATAAATTAGACTGAAGATAAATGCATGGATGAGTTTTTCAAGGTCCTGCTGAGACGTTAGTCCTTTGATCCTGGAGATGTTCTTCAGGCTGACTGTGTAATTTTTTAATCTCTCTGAAAGTCCATGACTACACCCAGATTCCTAGTGAAGGAGTCTGCATGACTGCACAAGAGTAATGACAGTTTTATCATTTCTGATTCACTATGAAATAAACTTCATTCCCTGTAAGATGGTTGGTATCAATCCTTCACATAGTCTTGCTTTTAAAGCATGAAAATGACATTCAATGAAGACCTTACAATGAGTACTCACTGAGCTCTCACTGAGCTCTGTTTTCATTTTGTGAAGCTGGAAGCAGAAGTAAGACGCTAACAAGAAAGTACAGCCTTGACACTGAGTTGTTTTAAATATTTTAAATTCACCAAATCAGAGTATGTGATTGTGTTGTGTGAAAAGGGTTCCTGTGACTGTGACAAACTCGGTTACCGCCGTGTCTTATCCGATAGCCTCGTCTTCCTCACCTGTCCAGCTCCAACGGTGTCACATCTGTCTGTTGCACTCTTCCTCCTCTCTCCTCCATCTGCTGCTGCTCACTTCTCTTCTCTTCCATCATATTGCAACAAAAACATCAAATTCACTTTCTCATCTTTTGATTTGATGATAGGATATAACCTAAAAAAGTATTTCTCAATCATTTATTTATTTTCCATACCTGCTGGAGTCTATTCAATTCAATTCAATTCAATTTTATTTATATACAACAGAGTTGTCTCTAGACGCTTTACAGAGACCCATACCCAGAACATGACCCCCGAGCAGTTATTACATAAACAATGGCAGGTAAAAACTCCCCTAGTGGGAGAAAAACCTTAAGCCAAACAGTGGCAAGGAAAAACTCCCCTTTAGGAGGGAAGAAACCTTGAGCAGGACCAGGCTCATCAGGGGGGACCCTCCTGCCGAGGGCCAGACTGGTGGGTCAGGGACGGCAACAGCACAGCAGGCAGGTGGAAGCAGCAACGGGATGACCGGGGGTGGGGACCGCAGGCCAGCACGCAGCTCCCGAAGCTCCGGCCCAATCAGCAAGTCCCAGGTTGGGGTGCAGGGTCGGGGAAAGACTTGTGCTCCGTAATGCAAGCTACAAGCCACCCACGACCACCTGCAGGTTCCGGTGTCCGGCAAAGGATGCTGCAACATGGACAAAAGAGAGAAAAGGGAGGAGAAGGGGGGGCCAGCACAAGAAACTACAGGAGCGACTCTGACACACTAAAGTTTACACTACCTAGAGATTTACCAACACCAGCTAGAGGTTTACTAAACACTAACTATAGGCTTTACTAAACAGAAATGTTTTAAGTTTAGTTTTAAATGTCCGTCACGCGAGAGGCAGGGTACACCCTTCATAGGTGCACAGTCTACCATCATTTAAAATGCAACAATGTGATAAATAACAAAGTGTTATAATAATTCAAATAGTTAATAATAATAATTAAATCTGCAAGCAGCGATGAACGGTCCTCCACCCTTGTGCACGTTCAGGCTGCAGTGGAAGCTTGTATGACTTGATGTAGATTCTTCAGGCCTGGACATTTAGTGGATGACACCAGCCACGACTCTCTATACCAAACCATTCAAAAGTTATGGCAGAAAGTAGGAACTATCAGATATCGACCAATCAGATGAAGGGGCGGGCTAATTTACACCAATTATGTTCAAGGACTCAAAACCGAGTCCGATGACACCACCCACGACTCTTTATGTCAAACCATTCAAAAGTTATGGCAGAAAGTAGGAACTATCAAACATGAACTAATCGCTTTTTGGCGTCTATCGTCGCCACGGAAACGCCTTTGACTAAGAAAAGTAATGGTCGCAGGATTGAGATGCACATTTTGATGTATAACACACCTGGGTGCACGTTACGGTTCGGGCCGTATTAACTGCTGAAGGAATGGCACAAATTTTCCGCCAGGCCTGGCTTGGTGCAAAATTTGGTGACTTTTGGGGCCCGTTTAGGGGGACAAAAAGGCCCTCCTTTCGTCAGAAGAATAAAAAAAAGAAAGAAGGAAAATTCCTACAGATACAATAGGGCCTTCGCACTTTAAGTGCTCGGGCCCTAATAATATATACATAATAATAATGTAATAATCCGTGTATATATCACGACAACGGATCCCAATTGACTTTGCATAGGTACAATATCCGTGGTACTTTCCGTGCTGGTGCCACGGAAAATAGTGGTGAGAGGTCGTGGGCATTTCACAGACTTTTGTGAGATCAGGTTGAAAACGTTGCAGTTTCACTTTATTCTGGCGAGATCGGAAAAAACTTGCAACAACGAACAAGCGAGTGATTATGTACATTAAGTGAGTATATATATATATACTCACTTAATATATATATTTCTCGCTAGATATGTAATCAAAACGCATTTTTATGCAGAAACTAACTCAAAATATTGATGTTTTTCACAAACAAATGAGAAATGTCCGCCATGTTTTTGGTGTCACGGCCAGAATCTTCAAAGTCATGTGACTTGGACGCAAAATGAATAGGTAGAAAAAATAAAACAATTGAAGGGCTATTATTGTAACCCCTCTACGTTTTTGCACTTTGGACCAACGTAGGCAGGGTACGTTTTTATGTGAGACGGGGTTGCGTGGGTGAGCAGGCAGAGGTGCAGCCGTCATTAAGCCTTAGTATCATTACACACTGTGTTGTTCTGGTGGTTGGATCTCTTCACGGTTCATACCTGGCTGCATTTAGAATGTCCGCCCTTGACCAAAATTCATAGGGTTCTTTGTGATTTACGCAGCATCAACTATTCTACCTTTAACAGTTCTGTTTATTGTGATATGGTAATGCAATGCAATGCAAAAGGTTGCTGCCTGGTTACATAACTCATGCCTCACCTTAAACTTAGAAAAAACTGTAACCATGTTTTTCACCAACCGGCGCATACTTAAAGATTTCCCAGACGTCTCAGTAAAAGGGCAAACAATAAACAATGTTGATAAATTCAGGTATTTGGGTGTTACCCTTGTCCCAACTCTCAGCTTTAAAAACCATGTTAAAAAAATGAGAATCACACTGAAATTTAATCTTGCTAACTTCAGATACATAAGGAATTCACTCACAGTTGAGGCTTCCAGTATGTATCTCAATGCTATGATTATACTGCATTTTTTATATTGTATTACAAGCTGGTCTCAGTCAAATAACACAGTTCAAAAACCACTTGAATCATTATACAAATGTGCCCTAAAAATCCATGATAAAAAACCACGTTGCTACCATCACCGTCATATACTCAACAAATATGACATTTTAAACTTTGAAAATCTGATAAAGCACTCAAACGTCTGCTTACTGGTTAAGGTCTGGTTAGGTTAAGTCACCACTTATGATTGGTTAGAAGTAGAAAACGTTTGTGGTCTGTGCTAAAAATGATAATTTCACATCCATTACACCACCTCCGTCGTCATGGCGACAGCAAACAACATGGTTAAATACTCGAATTTACATTAAATACTAGAAAACACGGTTAAATACTCGCCGTCAAAACACTGTTAAAACATAATCAAAACATCAATAAAACACTGTTAAAACAGCGTTAAAAACATGCTTTTACAGACTGACAGTAACAAACAGTAACTTGCGCGTCAAAAACTCATAAATTAGCCACTATAATAAAGAATAATATATAAATAATAATAATGTAATAATCCGTATATGTATCACGACAACGGATCCCAATTGACTTTGCATAGGTACAATATCCACATTTTTTATATTGTATTACAAGCTGGTCTCAGTCAAATAAAAAAATTCAAAAACCACTTGAATCATTATACAAATGTGCCCCAAAAATCCATGATAAAAAACCACATCGCTACCATCACTGTCATATACTCAACAAATATGACATTTTAAACTTTGAAAATCTGATAAAGCACTCAAATGTCTGCTTACTGGTTAAGGTCTGGTTAGGTTGAAAAAATGTGTTACTCTCTGCTCTGAGAAGTCAAGACGAACAACCAGGGGCCTCATCTATAAAGCTTGCTTGTGCAGAAAAAGCGCCTGAAAGTTGCGGAAGCCACCTTCTACGCAAATCCTCGGATCTAAAAAGAAAAAACTAACCGAAAAATCTGCTAATCTTTACGGCAACCCTCACCCTCCCGTAAGAATTTACTTAAGACACGGGGAACTGGCGACGCAGGGATTGAGGTGGTGAAATGAAGCCAGATTCATGTCATACTCTTAATAATGTCATCACACATCACAACATATCAGACTTAAAATAATAAAATAATAAAATAAAATAAAATAGCGCTGATCGTGTTCCTCTGTGTGAAGCTCAGTCAGTCAGGACTCTGGTGCTGCTGGAGCTGCAGCCTCTTCTTCACCCGCTTTAGGACAGAACAAATGAGGGGCTGCGTTCAGGGAGCCCCACGGAGCCCCTAAAGGGACTCAGATTTGTTTTCATATATATGAGTTTTACGCGCGCGTGAAACCTTTACGTGCAGGTGTATGGTGCCTAAATTAGGGTCCCGCGTTAAAACGACGCAGAGTAGGGTAGGGTAGGGTACGCGGCGACGCGCACCTACGCCGTAGGCTCTGCGTTGGTGTAACGCAGAACCATAAACCCGCCCTGAGCAGCTCTGAGGGGAGACGGGGAAGGAGGAGGAGGGGGAGCGGGGCTGCGGGGCCGTTTTCGTATCGCTTTCATACAGTGTCTTGATAATTTGCAATTTAAGGCTGAGCCTACCGTTAGTTTTTATACTGTAAAAAGTAAGGGGGAAAAAAACATGATTTTGAAAAGACGGGGGTACGTGTGTCCCCCTGTTGCGCCGGGGCACTCACGGCGTTTAGCGCAGCAACGGCGTGCTGCCACTCACTCGCTTTATTTTATTGTATACTATTTATATAGTTATTCTAACTTTTACTGTGACCACCAAATAATGTGGTTTTCCTGTCCTCCACATCATCTACAACATCTAGGTCTCCGTGAAAGTCAGTGTCACGGTGGCTGCTACTTCTAATTCATTCTGACGCCAAACAAGCTGCAGGAAGCCACTGCGCATGCTCAGTAGGCTCATCCATATGCATTTATGGGCGTGTAGAGGGCGGGATTAGAGGCGGATTCAGCTGCGCAGGTCTGTGATTCATAAAGGAACGTTGCGTGCAAATCTGCGTGCACATGGTTTTATTGATCCAGATTTTTTTTTGCGGCCGGCATTTTCGGCTTTTGAGCGTACGTGCACTTTTAGTATGACTCCTACGCAGTCCATTTTAAATGAGGCCCCAGATCCGTTACAAGGGGGGAGTGTAGTGGACCCCAACACAAAACTGCATTTAGGAGTCATCATTCTCCTGTATTGCAATGACTCAATGGAATACTCTGCACAACAGACATTATTTCATGTACAAGTCCCCACACCTTCTCACATCTTGCCAAGCGTTGGTTACTGTCAAGACAAGTGTGTGTACATTTATGAAGTGTGTGTGTGTGTGTGTGTGTGTGTGTGTGTGTTGGGGGGCAGCCTAGCTTTAAATCTTAGGTGCCAACATCTGACAGATCCCATGCTCTGTTGAATCTGCTTCCATGTTTCTATGTATCTATTTTATCTATTGTCTCTTTGCTTTGTTCTGCTTTTTACTTATTTCTTCTTTTTTCTATACTAATTTTTATATAGTATTCCATCAACCTGCCCAGGGACTACAGGTGGAAAATAGCAAGCTGCTACAACCTGGCACAATGCATATTCTCTTGTACAAGATTAATCTTGTACAAGATTAGTCTTATTGGGCACTGTCCCTGATTTGAAATAATTAAATTAAATTAAATGAATCCATCCATCCATCCATCCATCCATCCATTATCTATACCCGCTTTATCCTTTTCAGGGTCACGGGGGTCTGCTGGAGCCTATCCCAGCTATTTTCAGGTGAGAGGCAGGTTCACCCTGGACAGGTCACCAGTCCATCACAGGGACACATATATACACACAAACCATGCACAGTCACGCTAACACCTACGGGCAATTTAGAATCACCAATTAACCTAATATGCATGTTTTTGGACTGTGGGAGGAAACCGGAGTAACCGGAGGAAACCCATTCAAGCACAGGGAGAACATGCAAACTCCACACAGAAAGGCCCCTGCCGGGCCTGGGAGTCGAACCGGGGACCTTCTTGCTGTGAGGCAACAGTGCTAACCACTAAGCCACCGTGCTGCCAAATTAAATTAAATTAAATTAAATTAAATTAAATTAAATTAAATTCAATTCAATTCAATTCAATTCAATTAAATTAAATTAAATTAAATTAAATTAAATTAAATTAAATTAAATTAAATTAAATGTTACAACAACTCAAGGTAGGAAGACTGTCCTTTGTCATGAAAGCCCACGTTTATCCAGTATTGATAGATTCAACCATGTCAACTGAACAACAGCATGCAAGTGTTTATTTAATTTGTGAGTGTTGTTTTTGTCAGTGAACGTTTACAACGTAAGTTGATTCTTTGACATCAAAGCATGAACTGTATTCGTTCCAAGGAATTAAACTAATTGACTGCTAATGAATACTTTTCACCATGATAATGGCAGTGTGAGGTGGTCTCATGTCTAGTAGACTACTCAGTTAAAGCCTGTTAGGAAGAAAGATCCCAATAAGCAGGTAATTGGTTCCAAATATCACAGAATACTGTCATATGAGGACTGGATATACAGTAATGATTGCACTTTTCTTGCCTCATCTACTGGCTCCAAAATACACATGAATGCAGCAATGGTTTAAACAGTTAATTCCTGTAATCCATATTTCTGTGGAAAATAATAGCCTACCTTTGGAAGACATGAAAAACACAGAGCTCCTCCTCCTAAAAGAGAAAATAATAGTCATCATAATGATAATAGCTTCGTGCCGTGCATTTATAGTGCTTTTAAGGAGCCAGGCTGGACATACAGTCTGCTATAAAGTGTATCGGCTCTCTATAGTCTTTGTTTAAAGATCAGGGGTCAAACTCCCTGTTGTTTCACTACTTAATCTGTGCATATGGTCCAAGGTAGAAATATGCATACACATCCTTCTTGCCAGATTTATAAAGCCATGTGTGGTCTTCTTTTACACATTTCAATCATAGTAAATTCTTATGCTTCTGGACAAGCTTAATTTCCACTACTATTTTTAGCCATGAATGGCTGCAGACACCCAGTAAATTATTCGCAAAGAATAGCACTATTTATCCCATAAACTATGACAATAGAAAAGAAGCACAATCATACATAAATAAAGTGAGATTGGCGCATTCAGTGACATGGAAAAAGGTTTATTTTGTGGTCTCAGAATTGAAATCTTAAACAGACGAAAATAGCAAAGTAAAAAAAGAAAAGAAAAAATTACAAATAAATACACCAAAAAATGCACTAACGCTGAAAGCATCATGGTTATGGGAGAAGAACCGGCAATCTTTATCTGTAACTGATAAATACATGGGCTGTAAATGAGGTTGTACATCCTTTTGTGGCGATTGTCAGGATGAAGTACACATTTGGGACAATGTGTGTGTGTTTTCCTCTCACAGTCCCTGGAAACCTAAAGCAGTGTATAAGTCAAGTATCATCTGGCAACAGAACAATCTCTAAACATTAATTCCTCTCTAAAAGCCTCATTAGTGAGGCCTTCCAGCACTGCCCGAGCAGCTATCTTTGAGTACAACAGTTACACACAATGAGATATTTAATGGAAACTAATGAAAACTGATTAAAAAAACCAAAACACTATAACACTATCCCTGCAAAATGATCTATTTTCTTCTAGGCTCACCGTACCACGCTTAAACTCCTCAAGAATGTATGTTCACACAGTCTAAAGAATGTGTGAAGTTAGAGTACATAACACATTCTTCCTTCATAAATACCAGTTTGTGTGTTGTAAATGACATATGGCTGTCCAACTGTCTCACTTTTTCCATGTGATCACACACCCATCTGGAACAACCCAGACATTCTGAGACATTTTAAAAAGACAGTAAACTTCACTCAGTGGAGAGACCAAGGAATTAAGTATTTAAAACATATAATCATAAGTGGAAATGTTGTACCTTTTAATACACTCACTGTTCAATATGGGATTAGAAGTAACAATATTTTAGAATACCTGCAACTCAAGTTCATAATAGGTAAAAAATATAAACTCAACCAACTGGATCTGCAACTTCCCGTTAAGATAATACAGTTACTTAATCTAAACACCCCAAAATTACTATCAAAACTATACAGATTAATGTCCAAAATAGATTACTCAGTCTCTCTTCCAATTTCAAAATGAGAGGCTGACTTATCTCTTAACACTAATAAAATGTTTGGTCACAAATATGTTTAAATACTTTCACTATGTCTAAGAATCCAAACTTGCAACTTATACAATACAAAGTTCTTTTCAGAACACATTATACAGGACAAACAAGGTTCCAGATGGGTTTTGCACACTCTAATATCTGCTCACAGTGCACAGAGAACACCCCTGATAATTTTATGCATGCTTTATGGTTTTGTGCACCTGTGCAGAAATTCTGGCTGGAGGTATGTGAAGATTTATCAACATGGCTCAATTACAGAATTCCTGTGTGCCCCACACTATGCATACTAGGTCACCAGGGTGACATCCACATGGAACCTAACTTGGCTCACTTGGGTCTCACTGCTTTATGTATCACAAAGAAAACTGGAAACAAAAGTCAAATCTATGTATTAATCAATTTAGGAATCTTTTGTCAGATCATATCAGTAATAGCTGGGAGGGAATATGTCAAAAATCATAAAGATTGTGCACTTGGTGACAAGTTTTTGATATTTGGCATGGTGTTAGGTATGGACATAAGGTTTTCAAAAACCACCGCAAACAAATTGGGATGGCCCCCTAGTGGCTGGTTTGCAGAAAATTCAAAATGGCTCCCGCTGAAAAGACCAAAGGTCATATCTCAGCTTCTCTTAGTCCTAGATTATTGTTTATTGTCACTTTCTCTACTTGTTTTGGTGCTAGCAATTCAATTCTGAGATAGATTTCCTATTTCAAGGTCATGTTGAAGGTCAAATTTAATTTTCAAGGTCATTTTTTGCACAAAAAACTCCATATCTCTAGAATTAAGTCACATAGAAAGATTATATAGGGATCTAGACCCCTATTTTCAACCCCAAGGAATGCAATTTTCTGTTTATTGGACAGGTCACTATCACTGTGTCAATCTCATTGGGTGAGTGCAGTGGCATTCATTCAGGCTTAAAGCTAGGGTCTACGATTTTACATATTGTATATTTTTATCAAAATCATTTATAAGGTTGTTATTGCCCAATAGTGTTACCTATGAAATATGATTAGCAAAAAGAACCAAAAGAAAATATTTCTTCTATCTGCTGTAATCCTGCAAAGACCCGAACGGCGCCTATTCAATCTGCTTGAATGTCAGTGATTGGACAGTCCTCACCTACTCCCCGCCTCCCAAAGTACGGCAACACGAAGGACATTTGAGAGAGAATTTTTGCCGAAGTGGCGCTTGTTTTTGGTCCTGCTGGCTCCCGTACCAGAGGGCGTGTGTCGGAGGCAGGAGCTTCATGTGAGGCAGAGCACGGGGAAGGGAGTTTGTGTGGGGAGTAGGTGTCTTTTTTTTTTTTTAAACTCAAGATCATAGACCCTAGCTTTATGATGAACATAACCTCAGAACTAAGTCACAATGAAAGAATAGGATTTTATTAAAATAACACACACAAAAAACATCAGCTGTGCATATTTAAACTCACTTAAAATCTACAATGCCTGCCTCTATGGCCTTGTTTATTGGGCCCAGAGTATGAAATCAGAGCTACTTCACTCTTCATTATTAGTGTAGCCTCCCTCACACTTACAAAAGGTGGTACAGCGGAGTCCAGCTCTGTAGCATTTACAGTTTCCCTTACAGGAAACCACACAGCCACAGTGAAGGAGAAGTGCGCATCCCTTGCTGACATCTTCCAGATCTGTCCAATATGGCACCCACACTTTGGTTCTGGCATTCCATTCCCAACCCCAATCACATGGGTCTGGAATCTTAGGAGTTTTGGAGAGGGATTGCTTCCAGCTTGCCATGCTGGAATAAGGCGTGCTGGGTCGGGGGGATTGAATCCAGGGACTTGAGGCTATGGGTGAACAGAAGCTTCCTGGCTTTATTGACTGACTCTACACTGCAGTCCTTGCTATACATTAGAACAGTCCAGCGTTCGAGATGTCGCATATGCACTGATTCCAGTGTGACGCTGGTTGGGTCTTGGGTGATTTCAATGAGGGTGTTGGTGACTTAAGGAAAAGCTGTCCATGCATTCCATGTGTTTTTTTTTTGCCAACTCAAAACATTGCTGATACAACGTTACACCCGGTGAATGCGTGGAAGAAGGGCAGTGCTTGGCATTTTTGAGGTCCCAGCATTTCTGAGATGTGGTGAATTGGAATATCTTTATATGCTTTTCCTGATCCAAAGCCAATCCACAGTTCTGAGAGGCCCGGCTCCTTGAACAGGTTGATGGCCAGCACCACTACATCACTATCTACTGTCTTTAGGTAAGCCTTGGAGCATGGATTCAATGTGCTCAAATACATAAACAAACAAACAAAAAGGCTTGTAGGTTCGTTGGTTTGTTGCTCAGGACAAGGTCAGCCTTTGTTGTGAGAAGGTGGTAGTCTGACCCAGCTGTGATCTCTTGAAGGTTCTGACTAAGGTACTGAAACAGCTGGTCTTTATTTTGACTGTCCTTGAGGAACTTCTGCCATTGAGCTCCCTTTGGCAGAGGCATCTTAGCAGACACTCATGTTCGACACCCTGCAGTCCCACCCCGCTTGACACGAGTTTGGGATTTGAGACTTGCCTCTATATATTTATTCCAGACCGCATCCACTCTTGTCGTTCTGTCAGTCATCAGGCTGCGCAAGTAGTAGAGCAAGTGCATTTGAGTGTACTCTCCAAACACTCTGGCACGCTGGGTCTTGATGATATGTATTACTGCTGCCATATCAAGCAACTACAGAAGCCTCTTTGGCTGATGGAGAGGGGCCAGGACCAGGCATTCCTGGTAGGCATCCACGAATATCTGACTTGGTTCCTGACCGGAGCTTGCCTTGATCAGACAAGGATGGAGGCTCACGCTGATTCTCGTGCTCAAAGAATTCATCGATGTCTAGATCAGGACGGGCTTGTAGGGACAAGAAGACCTTGGTGATTAGAGCTGCATTGGCCTTGGCAGAGCCCAGCTTGCTTGCAGGCCACCTCAAACTCATCAATGGCCCGTAGGAAACTAGGTTTCAAGAACTCGATGATCTCCTTCTCCTCTTGCTGACCATAGAGGCCTTTTATCCACTATCTTCCTTTAGAAATTTGATGCTGTGCTTCTGACTTTGATCAAGTGCCATTAATGTGAACTTCTTTTCACCACGTTGTACGACAAACTTGCCCTCCATGAAAGCCTCATGTACTGATGGGTGGGTATCTGGTAGACGTGCCATCTTTCAAGAAGACTGGCATCCAGCGGGCATAGTTTGTATGTCCAAAGGCCAATAACCATGGCCACAGATCCTCACAAGCTTTCAGGGTTAGTGGCCAATTGCCCACTCGCTGACCCGGATGAGGCGGCAGTTGATCATCAGGTAGTCTCTCACTGTCAGCCAGTAAGAGATTGTTGGAGCATTACTCATAAGTCGATTCTCCCACATCTCCATGGTTTCATGAGGCCCAGCCAACAGCTTACGCCCAGACTCTTGGGACATCATCTTGATGTGAAGGAAGCCCATGAAGCACACCATCTTTGATTCACCAACCTCATTAGGGAACTTCCACTTACATTTTCTCTGTTGGGCATACAGAGGACAGTCATCCGCTATGTCTGGAATCTGGCCAGGATTCACAAACTCTGTTGCCTTCATGACCACAAGCATTGAGGGTTTCTGCGCCCAATGCTTGACATCTTCATGGCTTTGGCCATGTGAGATGAACCCAGAGTAGATCACTGGTGTATCTTGAAGTGTTCCATCATTTTCTATCAGGACCTTGTGGACATGGTCTAGCCATGCTTTGTCAGGCACCCCTGCTCGGTTGTTTTAAGAAAAAGTTGGTCTGGTCTTCCAACAAGAATTGATGAAAGCTTGATTTCCCCAGCATAGGCTATTCAGCTATATACGGCACAATGGCAAAGTCATCCGGAAGCTTGATAGTGGTGCCTTCAGAAGCTGAAGGCACCACTATCCCCCCCATGTTGTCACATGTCAGATGGTTAGTCAGGGATATAGCGGTGCCATGGAGCTCAAATCGACCACACTCGTCAATATTATCAACTCCACCAGTACTTGCTTTCGTTGTGGCTTTGTTCTGAAGTTGAGTTCATTTTAAGCCTGAACGATGGCCATAATGCTCACCCAATTAGATTATTGACACTACAGCGATAGTGACCTGTCCAATAAACAGAAAATGACATTTCTTGGGGTTGAAAATAGGGGTCTAGATCCCTATATAAGCTTTCTATGTGACTTAATTCTAGAGATATGGAGTTTTTATGTACAAAAAAAGACCTTGAAAATTAAATTTGACCTTCAACATGACCTTGAAATAGGAAACCTATCTCAGAATTGAATTCCTAGCACCAAAACAAGTAGAGAAAGTGACAAGATACAACAATCTAGGACTAAGAGAAGCTGAGATATGACCTTTGGTCTTTTCAGCGGGAGCCATTTTGAATTTTCTGCAAACCGGCCACTAGGGGGCCGTCCTAATTTGTTTGCGGTGGTTTTTGAAAACCTTATGTCCATACCTAACACCATGCCAAATATCAAAAACTTGTCACCAAGTGCACGATTTTCATGAATTCCCTCCCAGCTATAATGAGATAATGTCTGCCTCCACTAAACATCATTCGGCAGAACTGCATTCTATCTGGTCCCTGTTTATGGGCTTCATCACCTAGTGGGGTCGGGTGGGTGGTGATCTTGTAACTCTTGGAATTGGGGGTTGACTGGGGATTGAAGGGGTTTTTAGTGGCCGTAGGGGGGGGGGGTTGTTGTGGTGGAGCTTTATCCCTGGCCTGGTGGGGACTTGGTCTATGGGGGGTGTTACCTCGTGGTGGCGGGAATGGCGGCGGGTTGGGAATGGCATGGGTGGCGGCCACTTATATACATATACAGTATATCTAAATGTGAGGACCACGGGGAGGACATCGACAGTCTCACCAGCTGCGTCACGGACTACATACACTTTTGTTTAGACTCCACCAAACCCACCAAGACAGTCAGAGTGTTTGCAAACAGCAAACCATGCATCACCCCTGAGATTAAAGACCTGCTCAGGGACAAAAGAAGGGTCTTTAAATCATGAGACAGGGACCTGCTGAAGACGGTGAAGAGGGACCTGAAGAAGAAGATCAGGGAGGGGAAGAGCAACTACACGAGGAGGATGGAAGAACAACTGCAGCGGGACGACGCCGGCGGAGTCTGGAGGAGCCTGAACACCATCTCAGGACGTAGCAACTCCAGACCTGCGCTGGACAGGAATCAGGATTGGGTGAATGACCTGAACAGGTTTTTCAACAGGTTTGAACCACCAGCCACCCCTCCCCCCACCCACCCAGGCCTGCTGCAACTTCCCCGACTGGAGCCCCTGCTGCTCCGAGGACTCTCACCTCAACCCCTCTCCCTGCTACTCCCCCTCCACAACCCCTCTGCCCACTCCCTACTCCACCGAACCCACCAACCCCCCTCCCTGAAACCCCACCCAGCCCACTCACCACCCCTCCGCCCAGCATGGTGCTCTCCACAGCCCAGGTGGAGAGAGGACTGGCCAGGCTCAAGGTGAAGAAGGCGACAGGTCCAGACGGCATCACCTCCAGGCTGCTCAGATCCTGCTCCAGGCAACTGTGCAGGATCGTGGAGCACATGTTCAACCTGAGCCTGAGGCTGCACAGGGTACCACAACTGTGGAAGACGTCCTGTGTGGTTACGGTGCCCAAGTCATCTCGCCTCAGCGACTTCAACCACTACCGGCCGATGGCCCTGACATCACACCTGGCAAAGACCCTGGAGAGGCTGGTCCTCCACCACCTGGAGAGACTGGTCCTCCACCACCTGGAGAGACTGGTCCTCCACCACCTGGAGAGACTGGTCCTCCACCACCTGGAGAGGCTGGTCCTCCACCACCTGGAGAGGCTGGTCCTCCACCACCTGGAGAGGCTGGTCCTCCACCACCTGGAGAGACTGGTCCTCCACCACCTGGAGAGGCTGGTCCTCCACCACCTGGAGAGGCTGGTCCTCCACCACCTGGAGAGGCTGGTCCTCCACCACCTGGAGAGACTGGTCCTCCACCACCTGCCCCCCTGGTGAGCTCCTCCGCCGACCCGCTGCAGTTCGCCTACCAGCCGAGCATCGGAGTTGAGGACGCCGTCATCTTCCTGATGCAGAGGTCCCTGTCCCACCTGGAGCGAGCTGGAAGCACCGTGAGGATCATGTTCTATGATAGATCCAGTGCCTTCAACACCATCCAGCCAGAACTGCTGAGGGACAGACTGGACCTTGCTGGAGTCTGCAAGCAGCTGACATCATGGGTCCTGGACTTCCTCACAAACAGACCACAGTTTGTGAGGACAGGAGGCTGTGTGTCTGACACGTTGGTCTGCAGCACAGAAGCTCCACAGGGGGCCGTCCTGGCTCCCTTACAGGGGACCGTCCTGGCTCCCCTACTGGGGACCGTCCTGGCTCCCCTACAGGGGACCGTCCTGGCTCCCCTACAGGGGACCGTCCTGGCTCCCCTACAGGGGACCGTCCTGAACCCCCTCCTCCTCACCGTCTACACAGCCAACTTCACCCACCACACAACAAACCTCCACCTCCAGAAGTTCTCGGACGACTCTGCCATCGTTTGTCTCATCAACAACAGAGACGAGAAGAGGGAGAACCGAGAACTGAACTACAGATTTGTGGACTGGTGCCAGCGGAACAGCCTCCAGATTAATGCTGGGAAAACAAAGGAGCTGTTAGCGGACTTCCGCCGGCGCAAAGTCCCCCCCTCGCCGGTGAACATCCAGAGAACGGACATAGAGATAGTGGACTCTTACAAGTACCTGGGTGTTCACCTGAACAATAAACTGGACTGGACTGTAAACACCCAGGCACTATACAAGAAAGGCCAAAGCCGACTCCACCTGCTGCGCAGACTGAGGTCCTTCGGAGTGAGGGACGGCCTCCTGAGGACCTTCTATGACTCTGTGGTGGCGTCGGCCATCTTTTATGGTGTGGTCTGCTGGAGCAGCAGCATCACTGCAGCGGAGAGGAAGAGACTGGACAAGGTGGTGAGGAAAGCCGACTCTGTCCTGGGCTGCAGTCTGGACCGGGTGGAGGTGGTGGGGGAGAGGAGGATGGTGGCTAAGCTGTCCTCCATCATGGACAACGTCTCCCACCCCCTTCATGAGACTGTCAGAGCCCTGGACAGCTCCATCAGCGACCGGCTTCATCACCCGCGATGCGTCACTGAGAGGCATCGCAGGTCCTTCCTCCCCACTGCCTTCAGACTCCACAACCAGGCCTGCTCTCAGTAGCTAACGGACAATAAATAACATGTGCAATAACAAGATGTGCAATAACAAGATGTGCAATATCTATGCAAGATCTGTCTGTCTACCTCACACTCATTCTACCTGCTTTTTTGCACTGTTTTTTTCCATCGCACTACTTTCATTTCCATTGCAATGTATATACTGTCTATCTTGTAATTATATATATTTTTTACTTTTTACTTTGTTACCCCCTTCCCTGCATGTGTGTGTTAAGTGTACTGCTGTTAACATGCGAGTTTCCCCATTGAGGGAGTAATAAAGGATTATCTTATCTTATCTTATCTTATCTTATCTTATCTTATCTTATCTTATCTTAAATCAACATTAGGTACCAGAGTCAGTCTGAGACAGCAGTGAAGTTCTGGTCAGAAAGGCAGAAATGCCTTGAAACAGATGCATCTGCAAAGATTCACTGGACACATCTGATAAAAAATAAACTCTTTCACTCTTCAACTTATCTGTATTTTTACTTGATCACTGTTTTCTGTATTCCCAGGAGGGAGAACAAGTTTGAGAGGTCACAGCATGGACTACAGCACACAAACAACTGTTCAAACACAAGTGGCTAATGTTCTTTTTTCCTCAGCTGACCGATTTAAAAAGAAGATGAGAGGGCGGTGAAAGAGCGAGAGAAACTAAAGAGGTGCTGAGGTGGTGGATGGAGGCAAAAGAAGTTGAAATGGAGCCACTGAATGAGTGTTGTGGAGAGCGAATGCGAGAAATGATTTGATGCCTGCAGGTGTTTTCATATCCTAAAAGAGATCGATATTTGCGTTCATTCTGATGCTGACTGTACTGCGCAGCTCCAAATAAATAACCCTAATCACAAAACGCCCCGAGATTGACTCTCAATAGAATTATCATTCTTTTCTCTTTGGCAGATTTGGATATTGCTCCTTCAGGGTTCTCAAATGACTTTGTTGTTGGGTGTGTGGTGAGAGAGTGTGTGTGTGTCTGTGTGTGTGGGCTTCTTTATCTATGTGTTGAGGGCATTCAAATTTCATTGAGTCAATGAACTATGGCCATTATATGAAGCGTGTGTGGGTAATTTTGTGACAGTGTGTATAAATTAGTGTTGTTCTGTGAGGGCGAGTGTGCTGGATCTCCTGTGTGTGTGTGTGTGTGTGTGTGTGTGTGTGTGTGTGTGTGTGTGTGTGTGTGTGTGTGTGTGTGTGTGTGTGCATGTGTGTTTGAGTGTGTGTTGCCATGGGCTGTGAACAACAAGAGGCCACAGTAATTGAATCTTCATCTGAGCCCTTAAGTCTAACCATTAGACAATGATAACGCAACATGAACACACACACACACACACACACACACACACACACACACACACACACACACACACACACACACACACACACACACACACACGCACAGCTTGCTCAGTCTCATTACAGTATGGGAACAATATAGCAGTAACTGAAGTGCACAGCAGTGGGGTTTGTCTTTCATCATTAGGAGCTGATGACCTGCTGTGTTTAAGCCCTAAGAGATAAGAGAAAGCAATAAATAGAGGAAAGTAAGAAAAAGTTACAAGGTTGTGTTTTAACCAGCTATTAATATGTTATCCGTGTAAGAGAATATCTCACTTGGAAAGGAAAAGCCCCTTAATGCAAGCTGTACCTGCACACAGCACGTATTGTGATGAAATCTGCCAGAATCAGTCAGGGGGAAATGCAATTCTCTCAGTGTGTCTCCTTTCCATCCCGAGCAAAGATGCCGTCACTGCAGGTAGACTCTTCATCACTGCAGCTGAAACAAGTCATCATCCCCAGGGCAGGAGAGACGTCACCTCCACAGGTAGGAGCGTGATTGCCAATATGACTACAGCAGTGTTTGGGCACAGGGACGGAGCACGTCGTCACATGTACTGGACTGTAGTACAAAGAGACCCTGGCCCTGTCCTCAGTGCTGAGTAGTGTGCTGCTGACTAATAACTCTTGGTCAGAGCTGTCTCCTCTGGGCTCTGTAGTCACCACTACTTTAACTGTTGTCTTAATGGAGCTGTACACCCCCCATCAACCCTCCTCGTCTGCTTGCTTTTCCTGCCCATCTCCTTCTAATTCTTATTCAGCTCCACTCTGCAAAAAGCAATGAAATGGAATTGGCTGAGACCTACGAAATGCAATACAGTTCGTAATAGGACATTAATAATAATAAATAAACAAGATTGAAAGGTAAAAGCCCTGCTAGTGACCCCTAGAGGATATAAACAGTTTTACACTTTGTAAAAACAAAAACCTCACATGAAAAACAAAGATCATTTTTGGTGCATGTGAAGAAAAGAGATAACCTGGGGAGTTCGATGCATCATGGGGAGTGTTTCCCACCCAAGACACTAATGGCGCTTTTCCACTAGTACCTAGGGGGTTGGAGTCAGACGTCTGAGTCAGGAGGCGGAAATCAGCGAAAGAGCGACTCGCGGCTTCTTGTTCATTTTATTCAACAGGCAATGGCAGTGCAAAAGTCTGTTTCATGATCCAACTCTGAGGTGCAGATGTTCATAAACCTGGTGCTGAGGAGAGAATTAAAAAGGGATCTAGACTGAGATAAGGAACGACCAGATCCACCAGGAGCTCTGTCTCTTCATAGCTGCTCACGGCTCAAGCTGACTTTTCAGCAGCGCCGAGACAAACTAACAAAAAAAAAGTGTCGCCGTTCGAAGCTTCTATCACTCTCATTTTTTAACTTGATATCAAACACAAGCCACAGACCCAGCAGCACATCTATCATCTCCTCCAGGTTCTACATCTTTAGTGTTGTTGTCTTCTTCGTTTAGATCACACATCAAATCAAATACGTCACAGCAGCTTCACTCCAACCCACTTACTTTTCATCTGGGTATTGAAAAGAAATGAGGGAAAGGCGAGCCGAGTCGGGCTGAGTAGGTACTAGTGGAAAAGCGCCATAAGATGCTGGCAAGGTATCTTGCAGGGTTTTAGGTGGCAGAGTTGATGCTGCAGATGGTGGAGCTGAGTGGCATCCCTTCCACGCTTGCCGTCTGTAGATGAATGCTGTGGAGTCCCCTACCCAATATAAAGTGTGTACAATTATCTATCTGCAGTTTGTAGAATGTAGGCAGTCTCTGGATGTCCTCTTTAGCTCCCTGTTGGATCCCTCTGTAGAGCCTCATAAGGGGTGCTGTCAGCTAATAATGGGGATATGTTGTTGAGGTTATCAGCTGTCACAGTCTTCCTATGTCACGGTGGAATGAGACATTTTTCACTGTTATACTCATTCTTGGGAGTTCTGCTTCAACGATGTTGTTGCCCGTTTTTGCCATTCAGTGGCAGTGATGAAGGTTCGCCACTGGCTGCTGTCGGGAGATGTGGCAAAGATGACTCCTGTAGTAAAACACCCTTCTCTGGTTGGGTGAGATCCCATGTGATGAGTTTTTAACTCATTGTTTCTGGACACACATGCTGATGTATAACTTATCTGACAGATTTGGTATCCTAAGGTTTCTTTTTTCCAGACAAAGTTCCGACTTCTTACCTTCCGTCTGACAGTTTCGGCGGTACTCCCGCCTTCCGTGATGGGAAGTGACAACGTCCGTATCAGCTGTTTTTGCTATGAGGGCATGGCCGACCTGCCAGGTTTGACAGGTCGGCCACGCCCCCCGCTGTCCTCCCGCCACTCAAAAACAGCTGATAAGGACGTTGTCACTTCCCATCACGTGACACTCTGAGGAAGGCGGGAGAACCGCCAAAACTGTCTGACGGAAAGTAAGAAGTTGGAACTTTGTCTGGAAAAAAGAAACCTTAGGATATCTATCTGAATACATAATGAACACAATACAACTATGACAGATTCGGTGTCCTGAGTGAAGTGTTTTCTGAGTAACTGTGTTGGGGAGAGTTGATCCATCCTGCGGAAGGGTGTCAGTAGCAGAGCAGCCCTGTCTTGTGTCTCGTTGCTCCATTTGTACCTTCAGTAGCATCAATCCAGCTCTATGGCCTTTAATGAATCAACAATCCCTGTTGTCTGCATCTCAGACTGAAATGGAGGTGGCTTCTGCAAGCAGATCTCATATCATCCCAAAATGCTCCCATTAATATCTAAAAAGGTGTGGTTGGTGTTAATGGAGAATGACTCCCATCCCAAACAACTACTCACTGTTTAATTTATTTGTTTTAAGTCAGTTGCTGTTCTTTTGCTGTTTTACTCATTGGTGCCTCCTGGGTTAGGGTTAGGGATCAAGAGTAACATGTGGTATCAGAATATACTTGTATTACTAACAGTTACTCACTTACTCCCTTAAAGCAGCACAACGTAACTTTCAGCTTTTCTGAGTTTGGCGGCATCTTTTGGACAAAAGCGGTAGTGTTTTACCAGAAAGAACACTACGTTTCCCATGAGCCCCAGCGCGTACTGCCGGAAAGATCCTGTCCCGTCGCTGCATTTGTTTTGATGAGAGGAGACGGGACGGACTTTCAAAACTACTTTTTTGTTTCACCAAGTAAACAGACGGAACGCAAAAAAAAAGATGTTAAACTGCTGGAAAGGAACTGGAATTTACCGGGATACCTTAAACAAGGAAGCCAGGGAGCGGTATATGGAGAAAATAATGATTATTAACGGTCTGGATCCATATGAAATCCCTACTGAAGAGCCATGTGATTCAATAAATTTGTATAATAGTACAACATACAGTACATGTTTTGTATCCCTCTTAGTTCTCTTTTCTTTTTTTTGACTGCTATATTATGTTGAAGAGGCTCCGAGGCGTGAGCAATATTTTTGTTTTCCTGGTGAGATTATTTTTTTCCTCTGCAGCTACAAATAAGAGTTAATATTTTTTCCTCAACAAACTAGTTTTATCTGAAGATTGGGGTTAATTGCACCGCAGAAAGCTGGCCAGCAACTGCGTTTAGCTGGAGAAGTGGGGAATAAACCCCGTGTTTTGATCCGACCCGGTCTGTGTGAGTGTTTGTGGTTTAAGGCTGATTTATAGTTCTGCGTTAAATCGACGCAGAGCCTACGGCGTAGGGTACGCGGCGACACGCACCGTACGTTGCGCGTCGCCACGTACCCTACGCCGTGGGTCTGCGTCGATTTAACGCAGAACCATAATTCAGGCTTTACTGTGTGGAAGCTGGTGTTTGGTCGTTACAGCCGCGATCCAAGCGAGCCGACGACTCTTTCACTCTTTTACTTTGTTAAATCAGATACTTGGCCTCCATGGTTCTGCCTCCGAGCAGGAAGGCGGTGAAAAGTTAAACCATTAGGATCTTTTCCCCACGTCTGTTGTGTGGAGCTGCTGCAGCCACAACGGGTTTACAGCTTCTCCTGAGCTCTGAGCTCCACGCCCCGCCCATTTTCGTCTTGACTGCGAATCGGGAAGGAGGGGGAAGTGACGTATGCCGTAAAGCAGTCAAAGCCGTAACGATTTGTAGTTTTTTAGTGTGGAAGGGTTCCTACCATGCTCCTCAAAGTTACATAGTGCCAGTGAAGGAGATACAGACCCCTCAGACCATGACAGAGGTTCATTAAACCTGTTGGAAGTTGATGTACCATCACAATGATGATGATGAAATATTAGATTAAGGTGGAAAAGTTACGTGGTGTCGCTTTAATGTAGGGCTGTTCGATTTTGCCCAAAAATAAAATCTCGATTTTTTTCTCTCAAAATCCGATTTTCGATTACGATTACGATTATTTTGTGAATTGACAAAAGGCAAAGAAGTGATTTCAAATATGCTGTTTTTTTATTGAACATTTGCCCCATTGGGCTTTAAGTGTAAACTTTGCTCTTATTAAACCAAAAATGAATGAATAAAGTGCAAAACTCTGTAAAATAAGTTGAAAAAAAGTTAAAAAAAAATATAATAAAATATAAAGCTTTATCTCTGGGGGGGAAAAAAATCAGCAAATCAGCACTTGCAAACATACAGTTAGTTATATTTCCAATTAAATAAAACAAGACATTTTCTAATTAAACTAAACTGGGTCTTTGCATGCTAAATAATAATGCATATAAGTTTATATATTAATAAGTTTTTTGCAAGGAACACGAGCCGGTCTACCGCATCTGGCTTGAGGGATACCCGGTGGCATGTTACAACGCCCCCTCCTACACTAAAGAGCCTCTCCGATGGGGCACTTGTCGCAGGTATTGAGAGGTATCTCCATCAATCATTAATATTGTATCAATCATTAATATGTGTGCAGACAAGGTTAAAAAAAAAATAAATAAAAAAAAAAAAAAAAAAAAAAAAGTGAAAAATCGATTTTACGATTTTCACATTTTAACATCGGTAAATCATGTTAATGATTACATAATCGCGATTACGATTTAAAATCGATTAATCGAACAGCCCTACTTTAATGTCACCATATTCACTACACATGAACCACACTTACACGCTTTACTTTGGCAAATGTTTGGCAAAATGGAAATGAGAACAAAATCAAACATTTATCAGCAAGAATACAAAGTTTTCAGTTTTGTAATTATTTCACATATTCCAGTGAGACAAGGCGCATGGTTTTATTGAAGATAATAAGCTGCCGCACCAAGTCGTATTTCTCTGAGTCTGAGCCAAAACACAGAGAGAGAGAGAGAGAGAGAGAGAGAGAGAGAGAGAGAGAGAGAGAGAGAGAGAGAGAGAGAGAGAGAGAGAGAGAGAGAGAGAGAGGGAGAAAGAGAGAGCGAGGGAGATAACTGTTTAAAAGTGTTTGTACTGCAGCGAACGGTGGCTTAGTGGTTAGCACTGTTGCCTCACAGCGAGAAGGTTCCCGGCTCAACTCCCTGTCCCGCCAGGGGTGTTTCTGTGTGGAGTTTGCATGTTCTCCCCGTGCTTGAATGGGTTTCCTCCGGTTACTCCGGCTTCCTCCCACAGTCCAAAAACACGCATATTAGGTAAATTGATGATTCTAAATTGCCCGTAGGTGTGAATGTGAGTGTGTCTGATTGTTTGCATATATGTGGCCCTGTGATGGACTGGCAATCTGTCCAAGTTAGCTTGTAATTAGCTACCTTGAAAAAGATAAAGCAGGTCTAGAAACTGGATGGATGTACTGCAGCGGAAACCTCTGCACTGGTTGTATATCAGTGTTTTCAGCTGCTCCCATCCACCACTATTATCTTAAATTGAATGCTACATATTTGTTGCTTGATATGAATTTTTTATGTCAAAATAAATAGTTTTGTGTGAGAACAGCTTCTTATCCGAAAGAAAGCATTATTGTTGGAGACGATGTTCTGAGATGAATGAAGATTACTTTTTTTTTGTTGATGGTGGGTTCATAACAGTTGCACTTTTCCTATATTGTAATTAATCCCTTATGAGTCTAATGCTGACTGTTCAATAAACCTAAACATTGAAAAAGTGGAAAAGTAGCCAAAAAGGGACTTTTCAACTTCCTCCGTCCACAGCCATGGTTTTAACAACTCTGTACACTTGGCACGTTAACGTCAATTGTTCCAGCTATACGATATGAGGTTAAGAGAAAACAGGAAGTACAGCGCTTTATACGCCTCACATCTTAATGCAGCACAATGTAACTTTCAGCTTTTGTTGAGTTTGGCGGCTCCTTTGGACAAAAGCGGTAGTGCTTTACCAGAAAGAACACTACATTCTAGTAGGCCTACCCCTCGCTGCAGCACCGCGGAAGGGGGCGGGGCGTCGGACATCACAGGGGCGGGGCGTCGGACATCACAGGGGCGGGGCGTCGGACATCACAGGGGCGGGGCGTGATATCAAACACACAGCACCATCTGGTGGCCATTTCCAAGAATTACAAATGCAAATTTATATTCAAAGTCATCATTTATATACAGATGAATCTCCGAAAATAAGAATACCGTGCAAAAGTTAATTTGTTTCAGTAATTAAACTCAAAAGGTGACACTAATATATATACTCATAATATGCAAAGATAGATATTATATAAGATTATAAAACATACTTGTGTAATATAATTATTATGTTTAATATTACATAATTATAATAAAAATATATAGATTGTCATTGGGTATTGAGTGTGATGAGTAGGCTAGCACTAAAAATCATTGGTAGTAATGATTCCATATATACAAATTACATTTTTTCAACAAACAAAAGAGGGACAAGGACAACAAAAGCAGGTGTTTTGTGTTAATGTGTTTATTCATTCAGCGAGTCAGCAGTGAGGAGACGCTGCCCAGAGAGTTGGAAAACTCAAGAGATGACATTTATACCAGTGGCTCACAGTGAATTCAGTAGCAGGACTTCAGTTCAGTTGCAACTTTTCCGCCCAAAAGCTCCCCACACACTTTCCACAGAGTTTTTAAAATGTTTTAACATTTAAAAAACAATCCAAAACTCTATATATCTCACTGTTGGCGGGAGCGCTGACAATCGTCAATATGGCGCTGACATGTTTAGGGAAATGAAGTTAACATAAGCCCCGCCCCTGTGATGTCCGACGCCCCGCCCCCTTCCGCGGTCCTGCAGCGAGGACCTTCTCACTACATTTCCCATGAGCCCCAGCGCGTACTGCCGGAAAACTCCTGTCCCCGTCGCTGCATTTGTTTTGATAATGAAATAAGACGGGACGGACTTTCAAAACTACTTTTCTGTTTTCAGCGGTCGTTTGCAGGATGGATAGCTAAGAGGTAATGTATCTATTTTTAGTTAAACAATATAATATGACGATTTCGCCTCCTCCGATAAAACTTTTATTTTCTTGGGTTTTTTCTCTGCTTCGGCCATGACACCAGCTTCTGCTGAGCTCTGCGCTCCACGCCCCGCCCAGTCAAAGCTGTAAAAATGTGTAGTTTTTTAGTGTGGCAGGGTTCCTACCATGCTCCTCAAAGTTACATAGTGCCAGTGAAGGAGATACAGACCCCTCAGACCATGACAGAGGTTCATTAAACCTGTTGGAAGTTGATGTTCCATCACAATGACTATTATATTAAGGTGGAAAAGTTACATAGTGCTGCTTTAAGGGAATGGCAAACGTCATGTCCATTGTTACGTGCAGACATACTGCACTTCTTCCTCAGGTGTCCATTGTTGGAGCTAATTGGGAATGGCTGCAGTCCTCTGATTACCTTGATGGGCTGCACCTGGGAGCAACATCAAAAGCAGCTCACTTGTAAGACTGTGATGAAGGAAGAGGGCTCACTTTAAACATCGCTCACCGTTCTGGTGGTCCCTGTCTTGACTGTGCTGGATGCTGCTCCGAGGTATGTGGACTAGATAGTCTGGGGTACCCTATACATTCTTGCCCTTAGAATATACTATTTTTAGCACACTGGGTTTAGTGGTTGGTGCCACCCACTGTATCTATTTTTGCACATCTTTTTAGATCAGTTAGGTCTTTTATTTGACTTGTCCATAGTTAGTGGGTAGTCAGGCTTGGTTTTGTTCGGTTTATCTCATTTATTTGGCACAACTATTTGTCCCTTTATCCCCCACAGGTAAAAGCAGCTAAAATCCTCAATACTTTTAATAAACATAACTCAATCACCCTAATATGTCGTCTTCTTTCCTTGGTTGTTGCTATGTTGCACCCCCTTGGGCGTTGTAACATCCACGCTGTTTCCACATCACTTTCCCAGGCGTATCGGAGAAAGGCTTGAGGAAAATAAATATAAAGTGAATGAATCTCAATGTTTAAATATCCTGTTGCATACATCATGACCAAAAAATACTGTTGGGTTCTCAACATTACTATTTTTTTTAAATCAGTTTTTTTTACAAGCACATTTGGAGCCTAAATCTAATCAGACACCCAAGCATACTTGTCAAGTTTTGGATTTAAAATAAGGGAAATTTTCCGCTGCTGTCCCACCAGCCCAACCGAGGTCCAGTATCTTTTATTTTAAGACAGATTTGCGAGAAATCCAAAATGACTACCTGTCAACCACTTAAAACTACAATTATGTGCTCATAGCCTGATAGTTCTACCTTTTGTTGACACCGAATTGCTGTGGACATTCCTATGTATTCCTATAAAGAGTCTAAATGAAAACACAAAGGGGAATTAAAGCACTTATTAAATATATTCAGTTTATATACACATTGATGTCAAGTGAAACCTTTACATTTTCTTTTTAATTTGTCATTTTCACTTGTGGCTCTCTGGTATTCACTAACTGATTATATGGTGCTGGTGCTGCTGAGGAACATCGGTCCTTCCCCCGTGAGAGACACTAAAAACGCAGTTACAAATCTTTCAGAACGGGTGACTGAGCCCCATCCTGCTCCTCTTTTAGGAAAGTAAATTCGGTTTCCTATTTTTAGAGATATTCACAAGAAGTCTTCGCTTTTTGGGCAGAAATGCCTTCTCTCTCGTCATCCATCTCTGATTCGTTTTTTTTTCCAGAGTTTGCTCCCGTTGTCGCCATTAACCTCAAGAACTGCCACCCAGGGTACAGAAGGTGGCGGTTCTTGCGAGGCTAGTGACAATTCAGTTTGCAGTTTAAAAATTATATTATAAAATGGAAAATTTACAGCAAAATACTAATACGGGAGGACAGCGGGAAAGAGAGGGGTAAAATACGGTAGTTTCCCAGCCAAAACGGGAGACTTGACAGGTATGCACCTAAGACTGCTATAAACAACCGTCCCTGGGACAACAGAGGACCTTAGCAATTGTCCTTGTCTTGTCTAATTCCTCATCCAACAAAATACTGCACTTAAGTCTAAACCATGCACGTTATCTTGTGCTCTACAATCCACAACCAAAGGTGGCCAAATGCTTAACACTAGAACTGCCTAGGTGATGCATGGTTAGGGGTTTAATTATGTGAATTACTATGTCAAAACTTCATCTACAGGTCTTTCACTTTGTTTCCTAAATATGCGCATTATTTTCTGAAGTTTTAAACATACAAGAATAAAATACACGAGTTCTGAGTACTTATTTCGCAGACCGCAGGTGGTCCAGCTGCAGAATTTCTTGCTACATTTGAATTGGGTACATTTCATTTTCGTAGAATGTCGCGGGTCCGTGCAAGTCCCCCCCATTTTATCCATATTATCCTCATATCATGCTATAAATCCTGATCTGGAGAGCGAGTGAGAAGATTGCCATTTTACTGATGAGACTTGGAAAGCTAGCAAATGTATAGAGGGCAGAGGAAATACAAAAGACAGCACTGTAGAGGGAAGAAATGATTGAGGTGATGGAGAAGTTTCAGACTTCAGTGATGAGGACTGGATTGAGGAGAAACGCTCTGACTGAGCTGGATCCCTGCGGAGAAAAGTCATCTGACACTGCTGTTAGACCCATGATGTGCACCCACACACACACATTTTGCAAATATAAACTGATATCGTAGCCTGATCTGAAACTATCATAAATAAAGAATTCCAGCCAACGGTGTTCCTGTCAACAGCCAACCAGCGGCTGCTGAAGCGGATTGGCTGATGTCCAGCTCAGCGCTGACATCACTACAATAAAAATATCTGTAACTGTTACAAAAACACATACAGAATACAGAACCAATAAATCTGAACTGAATCAAGAGAAACAGGTTTATCCATGAGCACACACACCGTCTTGTTTGTTTTATGTGTGTTCAATACCTCAGTATCAGTCCCGTCACCTCCACCCCACCCACTCACACACAGACAAAATATGAAGAACAAGAAGTGTTAATATACATTTTTCCACTTTCCACAAGAATTGGTTTCTGTGCCCTGTCTGTGAGAATGTTACAGTGCTTGTATGTGGGGATAGAAAGCTGGTGGGTCTAGTGTTAAAAGTTGTTTATACGATATATAATATTATTATTATTATTGTTAGTATATTAAACTATTACTATAGAATATGGATGGATGAATGAGATGCCTGGGGCGCTCCTTTGGTCATGGAGGGTCGTTTTCGTGGGGGCGGGGGCACCTGCCCCCGTCGGCGGCCGGG
The DNA here is from genome assembly GCF_033807715.1 of Cololabis saira. Taxonomy (NCBI): domain Eukaryota; kingdom Metazoa; phylum Chordata; class Actinopteri; order Beloniformes; family Belonidae; genus Cololabis; species Cololabis saira. Next base: position 46,164,319 of record NC_084593.1, on the reverse strand, counting down.
GCGGCTCAGTCTCTCCGGGCAGGCTGGCCCCTCGCCGGGTGAGGGTCGTTGGCCTGGGAGGTGTCCCCTCGGCCGCCGCTGGGGGGGGCGGGCCTCGCTCGCGGTGGGTTTCCTCCCGCCCTCTTCTCGCCCTCTGTGGGGTTGCTGGTGGCCTGGGTTCCGGGTTCTTCCTTGTTGGCCTCTGGTCTCGCGGGTGACGGGGTTGCTTCCCCCTCTCCCCCACTATAGATACACTTCAGGTGGAGCTTTGATATGATTATTACACACACACACACACACACACACACACACACACGCATACATACATACATACATACATACATACATACATACATACACACACATAGCCACACAGACACACATACACACACACACATAGCCATACAGATATACACACACACACACACACACACACACACACACACACACACACACATACATAGCCACACATAGCCACACATACATATACACACACATAAAGTATGGGTTGCTGAAGATTCACTCACAAATAATACATCTACTGTTTTTCTCTGCTCTGGGTCAGGTCCTCTGAGGCTATTATGTCATTCTTTATTTTTACAGCTTCCTAATGGCGAATCGTGAGACAGATCAAGTCACAATGGAACAACTCTTTCCCTTACTGATAACAGCATTAAATCAAGATATCCTAAATTTTCTTTTGACACACTACTGTCCACTTTGCATCACAAGTGACTCAAATGTGCTACTCATCAAATTGAATTTCACATCATATGGAAGATTAGTGATAAATACAAATATTGTAGTAACTTATTTACCCTGATAGGTTGGTGATTCTACAGTACCACTCATGCATACACTGATGTTTCTCATAGACTAAACTGTAATTAAGTGATGTCAGACAAAGTACTTGACTTCATTACCGGCTCAAAAACTTATATTTGCTATGTCTGTTTATTATTAAAGAGATGTAGTTTTTTTGTTGTTGTTTTTTTCAAGTTGGATTGTATGAAGTAAGGGGAGGTAGGCTAATTGCTTCTCAGCAAATGTTTATCATGTATGATGTAATAAATATTTAATCAGAAAATAGTGGGAAATAGTGAGAAAAAATCTTAATGCCAAGATTAACATATTTACATTTTTACAATTTCACAGTGATTTGTCACTTTTTTAAACCGCATGTAAACGTACTGACTGCAAACGTGGACTGCTAACCAACAGTTGATTAAAATTATAGGTTTAAAAGGGGTTTTCACATAGAATAAAAATATCCATACATCCATTAATTTTCCTCCACTTATTCGAGGTCTGATCACAGGGGCATTAATTCAATTTCAATTCAATTCAATTTTATTTATATAGCGTCTAATACAACAGAGTTGTCTCTAGACGCTTTACAGAGACCCATACCCAGAACATGACCCCCGAGCAGTTATTACATAAACAATGGCAGGTAAAAACTCCCCTAGTGGGAGAAAAACCTTAAGCCAAACAGTGGCAAGGAAAAACTCCCCTTTAGGAGGGAAGAAACCTTGAGCAGGACCAGGCTCATCAGGGGGGACCCTCCTGCCGAGGGCCAGACTGGTGGGTCAGGGACGGCAACAGCACAGCAGGCAGTTGGAAGCAGCAACGGGATGACCGGGGGTGGGGACCGCAGGCCAGCACACAGCTCCCGAAGCTCCGGCCCAATCAGCAAGTCCCAGGTTGGGGTGCAGGGTCAGGAAAAGACTTGTGCTCCGTAATGCAAGCTACAAGCCACCCACGGCCACCTGCAGGACAAAAGACAATTAGCCTAAGCAGGGTAGACCAGACTTCGTCTCCCCAGCCACGTTGTCCAACTTATCTTGGGGGACCTCAAGGCGGTCATTTCAGCGGCATATGATGAGTAAAAACAATAATCACAATCAGAATCAGAATCAGAATCAGCTTTATTGGCCAGGTTCGAACATTGTCCAACAAGGAATTTGATTCGGTTATTTCGCTCTTTGGTAGTAAAAAAAATAAACAATAAACAAATGTGGTATTACTATATACATATAAACATTTTAACATTTTAAGGTGCAGCAGTTTGAGGTAGTGATAAAAGAAGGATAGTTCTGAATAAAAATAAGAATAAGTATAAGAATAAAGTATAAGTATAACCTATATACAATTTTAACAGACAAATTATACAAAAAATACAAAAAATTATACAAAAGGAAGTACAAAAGTGAGAGGTGCAGCAGAGTGAGGCAGACATGATTATTAAAGAGGGTGCTGGATGATTTTTATTGCACGTGTTTGGTTACTCTGAGACTTATTATTTGTGGGAGTTCATCAGAGCAACCGCTTGCGGGAAGAAACTGTCTTTGTGTCTGGAGGTTTTGGCGTACAGTGCTCTGTAGCGCCGTCCAGAGGGGAGGAGTTGGAACAGGCTGTGTCCCGGGTGTGAGGGGTCTGCAGAGATTCGACCTGCCCGTTTCCTGGTCCTGGACCGGTACAGGTCGTCGATAGATGGGAGGTTAGTCCCAACTATCCTCTCTGCAGTCCTGATGGTCCGTTGCAGTCTGTGCCTGTCCAGTTTGGTGGCTGATCCAAACCAGACAGTGATGGAGGAGCAGAGAACAGACTGGATTATTGCAGTGTAAAATGTGATCAGCAGCTGCTGTGGCAGGTTGAACTTCCTGAGCTGCCGCAGGAAGTACAACCTCTGCTGCGCCTTCTTCCTGATGGAGTTGATGTGGGTGGACCACTTCAGGTCCCGGGAGATGGTGGACCCCAGGAACTTGAAGGAGTCTGTGGAGGAGACGGTGCTGTTGAGGATGGTGAGGGGGAGGAGTGGCAGTGGGTTTTTCCTGAAGTCCACTGTCAACTCCACAGTCTTGAGCGGGTTCAGTTCCAGGTGGTTCCGACCGCACCAGTGGACCAGCTGATCCACCTCCCGTCTGTACGCGGACTCGTCACCTTCCCGGATCAGGCCGATGACGGTGGTGTCGTCCGCGTACTTCAGGAGCTTCACAGACGAGTCCCCTGAGGTGCAGTCGTTAGTGTATAGGGAGAAGAGCAGTGGTGAGAGGACGCACCCCTGGGGGGCGCCAGTGCTGATGGTACGGGTGCTGGATGTGATGCTCCCCAGCCTCACCTGCTGCCTCCTGTCACTCAGGAAGCTGGTAATCCACTGACAGGTGGGGGCAGGCACGGTGAGCTGGGTGAGCTTCTGGTGGAGGATTGCGGGAGCGATCGTGTTGAACGCTGAGCTGAAGTCCACAAACAGGATCCTTGCATAAGTCCCTGAGGTGTCGAGATGACGCAGGATGTAATGCAGTCCTATGTTGACTGCGTCATCCACCGACCTGTTTGCCCGGTAGGCAAACTGCAGGGGGTCGAGCAGGGAGCCTGTAGTGTCCTTCAGGTGGCTCAACACAAGCCGCTCAAAGGTCTTCATGACCACAGACGTCAGGGCGACGGGTCTGTAGTCATTTAGACCTGTGATGGTGGGTTTCTTGGGGACTGGGATGATGGTGGAGCGTTTGAAGCATGAGGGCACCTCACACAGCTCCAGGGACCGGTTAAAGATCCGTGTGAAGGTGGGAGCCAGCTGCTCGGCGCAGGCTCTCAGGCAGGAAGGGGACACGCCGTCCGGGCCTGGAGCCTTCCTGATCTTCTGCCTTTTGAACAGCCGGCACACGTCTTCCACTGAGATCTTCAGTGCAGGCAGGGTCTTGGGTGGGGGGAGGGGGGTAGACAGAGGTGGGGGGGGTTGGCTGAGGTGAGGTGTGAAAAGGTGGGCAGTGGGGGGGGAGGGGGGGGATGGTGGAGGTGGAGCCGCAGGGGGGGAGGAGGGGGATGGTGATGGTGGAGCCGCAGGGGGGGAGGGTAAGGGGGGGGGAGGTGGTGATGATGATGATGATGATGAAGGTGATGATGATGATGAAGATGATGAAGGTGATGATGATGGTGATGATGGTGATGATGATGAAGGTGATGATGATGATGAAGAAGATGATGAAGGTGATGATGATGATGGTGATGATGATGAGTCGAACCGGCAGTAAAAGCTGTTAAGCTGGTTGGCGAGTTTGTGGTTGCCTGCAGGGCGTGGAGCTGGTCTTTTGAACCCCGTGATGTTCTGCAGGCCTCTCCACACAGACGAGGGGTCAGGGTTGGCAGAGAGGCGATTCTGCAGCCGTTCGCCGTAGGATCGCTTCGCCTTCCCGATTTCTCTTGTCAGTGTGTTTTTGGCCTGCCTGAACAGGGCTCGGTCGCCGCTCCTGTAGGCCTTCTCCTTGTCTCTGCGTAGTTTTCTGAGGGTCGGAGTGAACCAGGATTTATTGTTATTGTATGTGCAGAACGTCTTGGTCTGCACACACATGTCCTCGCAGAAACTGATATAGGATGTAACAGTATCAGTCAGTTCATGGAGATCTGAGGCCGCAGCTTCAAAGACACTCCAGTCGGTGATCTGAAAACAGTCCTGAAGCTCCAGCTTCGACTCCTCAGTCCACTTTTTAACAGTATTAACTACAGGCTTCGAGGTCTTTAATTTCTGCCTGTAGGTAGGGATGAGGTGGAGCAGACAATGGTCAGAGTGACCAAGAGCTGCGCGGGGAACAGAGCGGTATGCATTTTTTATGACGGTGTAACAATGGTCCAGAGTCCGCGTGTCCCTGGTGGGACACGTGACGTGTTGTCTGAATTTCGGGAGTTCGTGAGTGAGGTTTGCTTTGTTAAAGTCCCCCAAAACAATAAAAAATGAGTTCGGGAGTTTTTTCTCCAGGTCTGTTATCTGATCGGCGAGACACTGAGTGGCTTCAGCCACACACGCGTCGGGTGGAATGTAAACGCCGACCAGAACAAAGGATGAAAACTCCCGCGGTGAATAAAATGGTTTGCAGTTCACAAATGTTCCCTTGCCCGGACGCTAGTCACCAGGGCCCCCCTTTGGAGCAATGTCTGAGGGCTGGGCTTGATGGCAAGTGCCTGGTGGCTGGGTCTGCACCGATGGGACCCAGCCATACACCGCCCGAAGGGCAACACAGGTTCCACTCCCATGGGCTTACCACCTGTGGGAGGGGCCATGGTAGTTGGGTGCAGTTTGAGCTGGGTGGTGGCTGAAGGCAGAGACCCTGGTGGTCCGATCCTCGGCTGTAGAGGCTGGCTCTAGGTACATGGAAAATAACCTGTCTGGTGGGGAAGGAGCCTGAGCTAGTGCACAAAGTCACGAAGTGCTGGCGAGATATAGTTGGACTCACTTCGACACATGGCTCGAGCTCTGGAACCAGTCTCTTCGAAAGGGGTTGTACTCTGTTCGACTCTGGACTTACCTAAGGTGAGAGGTGCTGTGCAGCTGATGATGGAGGCGAATGCCACTAAGACCTGTTAGCTCTGCTGAACCCCAGTGAGACAGGGGAGGGATGTCGGACCCCCAGGGCAAGGGGTTAAAGGCAGGAAGAAACAGAGAGGAGGAGCGTTGCATCAGCAAGCAGATGTTGTTGACTGGATCTGAAGAAGTCAATGAAGCTGTTGCATTTCTCCTCTGTGGCTTCAGTGGAAGAAGATGGCTGTGGCCTAAGAAGATGATTTATGGTAGTAAAAAGCTGCTTGGAATTGCCAGTGTTTTTATTTATTAGGTTTGAGTAGAATTTTGACTGGGCATCTTTCATGGACTATGAATAGGCCTTTTGATGTTCACGAAAGGCCAGCTTGTGGACAGTGAGCCCAGAGTGTCTGGCCTGGCGCTCCAGGACACGGCCGGCTGTGTTTAAGCTTCATAGTTCCTGTGTGAACCAAGGGGCGGAGCGTTAAGAATTGACCTCAAGTGTCTTGGCAGGGGCATGGCGGTCAAAAAACATTGCTCAATGATCTATTGTAGTAGTGCACTAGCTCATCCATCGTTGCAGAGGATGGGCAGGCGATGCGCTGGAGGTCTGTGATCATGGTGGTTGGGTTTATGCGTTTCCATATGATTTTTCTATCATTAATAAAATGGTGTAGTAGACTGTATAAAATGAAAAATCATGTATATTGAAAAATGGTTGCCTAAGGGGGGTGGCTTAGGATATATAAGCGGCCGCCAAAAGAGACTCTGGGAGGAGTGGAGAGTGGAGTCTAGAGTGAGTCGAGGTATAGTGGTTGTGGAAATATTAAGTATTGAATTATATACATATTGGAATAAGGATTACGGATCACGGACGAATGGACTATCACCCTGAGAGTGGATACTCATATTCACTCATATTTGTAAATATTGTTTGGTTTGTTCGTTTTTTTTGGCACATGGGTGGGAGCAGGGACATAATAAAACCACCACCAACAACAAATCAGCTTGCCATCATTTTTATTGCACAACACGAACCCTGTCACACGGCACCTCTAAATCCGAGACCATGGTCCTCAGTCAGAAAAGTGTGGAGTGTCCTGTCTCCAGGTTGGGAATCAGATCCTGCCCCCAAGTGGAGGTGTTCAAGTATCTCAGGGTCTTATTCACGAGTGAGGGAAGAATGGAGCGAATGATCAATAAGTCGTTGAGGTGTCATTGTGAAGAAGGAGTTGACATTCCTACCCTCACCTATGGTCACGAGCTGTGGGTAGTGACCGAAAGAACAAGATTGCAGATACAAGCGGCGCCAGAAATGTACTTCCTCCACAGGGTGTCCGGGCTCTGGTGAGGATGTCCCCTGGTAATGTCTTCTGTGCATGTCCCACAGGGAGGAGGTCATAATATTTTCCATACTTTTTACATAAAACATATGACACATATATGCTGGTAGGAACAGCTGGATTTGCAAAAGCATTTTTGTTTTTATTTTTGTTTTTCTTTTCACACAAAAACTGCATTTGACACTGAGCTGATATATCTTCCCTCAGAAAAAAAGAACCTCAGAGATTCAATTAAAAGCAGGGGTGTGGAGCTCGGGGAAAGGACTTAAATTACTGGAAGAGCAGCGAGTTTGATGAAAGACAGGTAATTTTAATGATAATTATCACTGTGGATGGGGTTATAAATTTACCCCGGACTGGATGAAAATCACTGACCATAGCAAGCAATATTCAAATCAAAGCTTCCCCCAGAGAAATAAATCAGATACAAATGGGGTGTATTTTCTTGTAGATGTCCATAACACTTAGAGAGACAATGTTACCCCTTTTCTTTGAGAGAATAATGGACACAAGTATGAAACTGTGCTGTAAAAGACCAAAAACAACAATTAAATCTGCAAGCAGCGATGAACGGGCCCTCGCACCCTTGTGCACGTTCAGGCTGCAGTGGAAGCTTGTATGACTTGCATGTAGATTCTTCAGGCCTGGACATTTTGCGGATGAAACCACCCACGACTCTCTATATCAAACCATTCAAAAGTTATGGCAGAAAGTAGGAACTATCAGATATCTACCAATCAGATGAAGGGGCGGGGCTAATTTGCACCAATTATGTTCAAGGACTCAAAACTGAGTCCGATGACACCACCCACGAGTTTTTATTTCAAACCATTCAAAGGTTATAGCAGAAAATAGGGACTATCAAATATTGACCAATCAGAAGAAGGGGCGGGGCTACTTTGCACCAATTAAGGTGAAGGAGTCAAAACCGAGTCCGATGGCACCACCCAAAACTCTCTATGTCAAACCATTCAAAAGCCATAGCAGAAAATAGGGACTATCAAATATCGACCAATCAGAAAAAGGGGCGGGGCTAATTCATGCCAATGAAGGTCAAGTATTCAATACCGAGTCAGATGACACCACCCACAACTCTCTATGTCAAACCATTCAAAAGTTATGGCAGAAAGTAGGAACTATCAAATATGGACCAATCAGATAAAAGGGGGGCGCGCTTTTTGGCGTCTATCGTCGCCACAATAACGCTTTTGAAAGAGAAAAGTAATGCGCATCAGCGCAGGATCAAGACGCACATTTTGATGTATAACACACCTGGGTGCACGTTACGGTTCGGTCAAAGAAACGGCCAAAGAAATGGCATAAATTGCACCAAAATTACACAATTTATTCAAAATGGCCGACTTCCTGTTCAGTTTCGGCTATGGCACCAAGAGACTTTTCATTAAGTTGCGACATGATACAGGTGTGTACCAATTTTCGTGCATGTACGTCAACACGTATTGTGGGGCTTGAGGCACAAAGTTTTCTAGGGGGCGCTGTTGAGCCATTAGGCCACACCCATTAAATGCAAACCATGAAATATCACATTTTTCGCTAGGCCTGGCTTGTGTGCAAAATTTGGTGACTTTTGGGGCACGTTTTTGGGGCAAAAAGGCCCTCATTTCGTCGGAAGAAAAACGAGAAAAAAAAAATCCTACGGATACAATAGGGCCTTCGCATAGTGCTCGAGCCCTAATGACTTGTTTTATGAATGACAGACAGTTATTAATAACGTTTTCACTGAAATTTGTCACAGCACTTTTCTTTGAGAAAAATAGTAGTATTTATGTTAGGTGCTAGCAGTGAACATAATTTAAATATCAAACGGAAACAATAAAATGTCAAGGAAGAGCAGGTCAGGAGATTGTATGTGTTTTCCTGAGGTAAGCCCAGTCCATAGTTCCTCTCCCCTGCGCCTCCTTTTCCTCTTCCTTCTTCTTTCCAAAACCATATGTCTTCATTTTTGATGTGCGACTGTGAACACATATGTATCAGCACTGCTCTAGCATCATATTGCACGTACGCATACGCATGTCTATATTTAGAAGAGATCTTAATCAGATTGTGTGGTTGAGTGAAATATGAAGAGCTGGGCGATTTCATTAAGTCCTTGGAGCGATGGAGCTCATCACAGCCCACAGACACCTCAGATTTCTCTTTATTTATCCACAACATTAATCCAACAAAACAATTCACCTAAGAGCCTCTCTATCTTTCACACTGGCCTATGTCCTCCCCCACCTCTGTGCTTCATGTTGCGGAAAGCTCAGGCATATATGTTCACCTCCAGATGCTTTGTTACAGTATATGTATGCAATCAAAATAGACAACAAAAGCAGGGGAAGTGAAACGGGGAGCAGATAATCTAAATAACCAGTTTATTTACTTACTCTTACTTGCATCATTTTCCATCTCAGAATCAAACTCTGCACATCGTAAGTGCAGATAGGGAGAGATGGAAAAAGACAAAGTTTAACCTTCAGAGGTGTAAGACTGAATCACAAAGCAGAAACAATTGGGACAAACAAATACATGATAAATCAGTCAATCTTTATTTGTATAGCACTTTTAAAACAACCCCTGTTGACAAAAGTGCTTCACAATTAAAATCAAATAAAAACACGAACTATGAAAATCATAAATCACATAAAACTATTCTGAAGAAACAGACCCTACGACGTCAAATGGAATAATTATTAATGGCGATGAAGAGGCCCTACAACAAAAGGGGCACGATAACGTAAGCTAATAGTTCTGATAAAAACACACAAAATAGGCTGTAACATGTAACATGGGAAACAATAAGAGATGGGGAGACTCATACGTAACAAGTATAACAGCTACATCCACTGCATTTCACAACAGTATGACATCTTCTTCCACGTCCCTATTAACTCCCCTTATTAACCCATATTAACCCTCCATATGCCAATAAAAAACCCACTGAAAAATAAATGAGTAATAAGTGCTATTATGAGCCAAATGCAGTTCTGAACAAGTGGGTCTTTAGTTTGGATCTGAACAGGGATGAGTCAGTGATGGTCCGTAACTCACAGGACAGCATGTTCCAGAGTTTAGGACCAGTTACAGCTGAAGAACGATCTCCCCACTTTTTCACCCTCGTCTGTGGAACCGCTAATAAGTGTTGGCCTGCTGAATGGAAAGTTCTGCTGGGTTCAATGGAAATTGAAAAAATTGCAGAGATATGACGGAGCAAGGCCATTAATGGCAGTGCTTTAAGTGGGAAAAAGTAAGTGCCGGTACTCTCCCCCTCCATATATATTAAACTCTCCCACTCTGTTTACCCCTGCTGTGTTTACCTTCATATTTCCGTTTGGCCATGCATTTTGTCCATCCAAAGTTATTTCCATCACGAGTGCACCTGTATAGCTCAACGGGATTAGCAGGTGACTTGCGTACAGCGAACGCGGGTTCGATTCCAGTCGCGGCATATTTTGCACCCACTTCCTACGAGTCTGTCTTTCACTGCACCTACCAAATAAAGTTGCAAGAGCCGCATGACACCGGCCAAAAAGCCATATGCGGCTTGCGAGCCGCGGGTTGGCCAAGCGCGCCTTTACGTCTGTACGGCAAGCTTTGAGCATCAAAAATCAACAAATCCAACCTGTAGACTTTGGGGAGATCGGGGGGAGTTACTGACTGATGGGGAATCTGGGAAGAACAGTACCGGTACGCGCCGCACACAGTAAATAATTTCCGGTACGCTTATGGGTACAATTTAGAAGTGCCGGTACTGCGTACCGCTCCGTACCGGCCCACTTAAAGCACTGATTAATGGTACTAAAAACACACAGGAGCTTAAAATGAGTTCTAAATTCAACTGGGAGCCGGTGTAAAGAATTGTTTTTGTTTTGTTTTGAATTGAAGTGTTGTGGCTGTCTCCGGGTTCTTGTCAGCAGGCGACCAGCAGCGTTCTGGACAAGCTGCAAACAATGTAGCCAAGATGGGTTGATTACAATAATCATGCCGGTGTTCTGCCAATTTCTGCTGCTTTGCCAAAAAATGCTGCCTAATGGTTTTCTATCTTTGTAGAGCTACAATTTTACTGTGTTTTACTCCCTAAACCACTTCCTTTCCCCCCAAGTGATCCTTGTCGCTTGCCAGGCCGGCATTGTAAATAAGAATGTTCTTAATGACCTGCCTGGTTAAATAAAGGCCAATGACTGAATGAACATCAAATAAAGTGATAGAATTGTTTTTTTTTTCTCTTTACCGTATAATGTTCACGAAGTGTAATGCATTCATGTCATGGGTAGTTTATTTTGAAGGATCAAATACTCAACATCCCATATTATCAATTTTACATGGTGCAAGAAATGATTGGCGTGGCAATCAAACTTTGAAAATCGACTATGCGCATGCGCAGAACCACAAAGTAGCAAGGATTGGCAGAACACCGGGAACTAATGAAAGCATGAACGGCTTTCTCAAGGTCACCACAGCTCAAGAGTGGCTTGACTTTTGAGTCAATTCTGCCAGAAGCCGGCCCGGACAACAGAATTAATCTGTTTATCAAACTTTCAATTGTTATCTAAAGGCACACCCAGATTTTTGACTACCTGATTATAACAAGGAGCAAGGGCAAATGAAGATACCGGACTACTGGGAGACTTGGAAGGAACAAATACAATACATTCAGTTTTACTCCCATTTAAATAGATCAAGTTTTGAGACAGCCAGAGTTTAATGTCGTTGAGGCAACAATGGATGGATTCAAGGACACTTGATGAACTTGGCAGATAGATTTGCAGATCATCTGCATAAAGGTGAAAAGATGGAAAATTATTGAGCCTAATGGCAGCATGTATAATGAAAATAGGACACGGCCCTGTGGCATACCAGAAGTTAAAGGGGTTGAGAATGAGGAGAGGTCCTTAATCATAACGGAGAAAATCCTGTTTGTTAAATAGCATCTGAACCTCTGCTGCACATGTCCAGCATCAGTAGCAGCACTGGCGTCCAGGGACAGGAGGATGTCGTTTTGGATCTTCAATACAGCAGATTCAGTACTATGATGGGTTCTGAATCCTGATTGGAATTTCTCAAAAATGAGATTTTTCTCCTCCCCCCAAAAAGCAACTAGGTAAGACCAACTTTTACTAAGACCTTAGATAAAAAAAGGTAAATGAGATGCCGGTCTAAACCTGGAGAGGACTGTAGGATTGATATCAGACTTTTTTTAAGAGAGGCCTCACCACAGCTTCCTTAAAAACAGTTGTTACAGATCCTGAACCAAGACAGCTGTTCACAAATGAGAGGAGAGAAGGGCCTACTGTGTGGAAAACCTGTTTAAGCAGTTGAGATGGAATAGTGTCCAGGGGACAGTTGGTTGGTTTCAACCTCTGCACCACTTCAGAGAGGAATGATAAGGACACCGGCTCAAACATTAAAAACAGCAGACGGTGCAGGAGGAGGACATTTGTCGAAGCTGTAAAAAGTACAATTATTGTTATACTTGTTCACGAGTGAGGGAAGATATATAATGGTTATATATATATGGTATATATTGCTAACAGAGGCCACTTTATCAATAACAGACTGAAGAAAGTGATCACAGCTTGTACACATTATTTAAAACATTAGAGGATGGATTTGTAACTGAATTTTGGGCAATAACACCTGTGGCTGGTTGTAGCTGGTCGAAATGACGATAGAGATATCGCTGCTTAACGTCTTTAACCCTTGTACTGTCTTTGGGTCAAAATGACCTAATTCTCCTGTCCTTCTTTCCTCCTGCCCCTTCCTCCTTCCTTCCTTCCTTCCTTCCTTCCTTCCTTCCTTCCTTCCTTCCTTCCTTCCTTCCTTCCTTCCTTCCTTCCTTCCTTCCTTCTTTTCTCCCCTCGTACATTCTTTCCTTGTTTTCTCCTTTCCTTCCATCATTCTTTTTTCCCTTCCTTCCTTCTTTCCTCCCTTCTTTCCTTCCTTCCTTCTTTTTCCCTTCCTTCCTTCTTTTTCCCTTCCTTCCTTCCTTCCTTCCTTCCTTCCTTCCTTCCTTCCTTCCTTCCTTCCTTCCTTCCTTCCTTCCTTCCTTCCTTCCTTCTTTTTTCCCTTCCTTCCTTCCTTCCTTCCTTCCTTCCTTCCTTCCTTCCTTCCTTCCTTCCTTCCTTCCTTCCTTCCTTCCTTCCTTCCTTCCTTCCTTCCTTCCTTCCTTCCTTCCTTCCTTCCTTCCTTCTTTTCTTCCTTCCTTCCTTCCTTCCTTCCTACCTACCTTCCTTCCTTCCTTCCTACCTTCTTTTATTCCTTCCTTCCTTCCTTCCTTCCTTCCTTCCTTCCTTCCTTACTTACTTACTTACTTACTTACTTACTTACTTACTTACTTACTTACTTACTTACTTACTTACTTACTTACTTACTTACTTACTTACTTACTTACTTACTTACTTCCTTCCTTCTTTTCTTCCTTCCTTCTTTCCTCCCTTCTTCCCTTCCTTGACCCGAAGACAGCACAAGGGTGAACAGCATCTTGATATTTGGAGAGACTGTCCTGAAGGATGGCCAGTGATACATGTAGCTTGTCCTTTTTGCACCGTCGCTCAGCCCATATGCAGCGCTGCCTGAGAGCACGGGTGGTGTCATTGGTCCAGGGTCCAGCTTTGCCTTAGTAGGACTGTACTTTAAAGGAGCAATACAGTCCAAAATCTGTAAGCAGGTGTAATGGAAGGAGGAGATACAATCATCTGGACACCGAGGGGAAAAAAATTTGCCCTTGATGAAAAAACTGGTGTTCATAAAAGCAGCAGAACATTCTTCAGTTGTACTGGATGTGAAGATACGACGCCAGCAGGCTGGAGCGAGAGATTGGCTGCAGGAGAAAGAACTGAAAACTATGACAGGAAAGTGGTCAGAAATACATGTATAACATATTTTTATGATATATACTGGGAGCCCAAGGGGGATTATAAGGTACAGTACGTGACCATGATTTTGTGTGGGGACTTTAACTGATGAAGTAATGTAAAGAGACCAGAAGGCTCTGAAACTCTTCTGTAATTTAGCTAAACAGACAACAGACATGAATATTTAAACCTCCACAGATGAGCAAACTGTCATATTTTGGTATTAGTTCAGAGAGCAGTTCTGAGAATTCAGGAATGAAGTCCTTATTGTATTTGGGTGGACAGTAAACAACAGCACACAAAACAGGACGTGGATAAGAAATAATTGCAGCTCTAAGCTACTTTAGCTTTTAGGTGGATGTTGGCAGCAGCTGAAGATCTGTTTGTAAACAGAAGATAGACCACCATCCCGACCTGACACCCGTGGTGTGTTCAGGACGGAATATCCAGGAAGGAGGAGGCAGGAGAAAGCGCTGTTATCTGGTTTTAGCCAGGTCTCCATAAGTAGCAGGAAGTCCAGATTCTAGGGGTTTAACGATACACTAATCTCACGATACGGTGCGATCCACGATATTGAGGTCACGATAACGATGCGATACGATATTATAGCAGTATTTTTTTAACAACCTTGAATGAGGAACATATGACTGGAAAAAAGTTTGTAATGCTTTATAACTGTTTAAGTTTTAAAGAGAAAGCCAGGCCAACCATTTTCCACAAACTGAACTAAAAGTAAATGTCAGGTTTGCATTCAATTTTATATACATACAATTTTACATCATAAAAAAGATTGATTCATGCTCACCTTATAAGTGTAAGAGGAGATTTATTTTTGTGAAGGTTATTTTGGTAATTCAGGGTTGAATATTTTATAAATATATTCTTTATATTGTGATGTAAATCAGGGACTATAATGACACTAGTCAGTTTATCTGTAGTGATTAGTCTGTTTTAGATTGGGCGGAGTGATACGCCACAGTACGGCACTAGGTGCTGTGTTGATGTTCTAAAATCCTACACTGTTGAGGGACATTAAAGTACACTGGAACTCAGCAGAAGTTGTCCCCGTGTTTATCCTACTCACGACCCCAAAAAGGTTTAATTTAATAAGGTAAGGCTTAACTCTGAGTAAAGGTTCAGAGCTCAAAACAGGACCGCAAAACGGGACTAGTTTCTTCTGAGCGGAGGAAGATTTTGGTCCGCGGGTCGAGGCGCGGTCGGCACAAATACGCTGCTCGTTACTAGTCAACAAAATATAAGCTATTAATATTAATAATCCAATATCGCGATACAGTTTGTCACCTCCACGACACGTATCGTGACGTTTTTGTATCGCAAAATTTTGTGGCACGATATATTGTTACACCCCTACCAGATCGGAAATTGAAATTGGAAATCAAATCGTTCAAGATGAAAGTCTCATTTGTGACTGATCTAGCGTTGAACAGGGCCGTATGCACAGGTCTGGAGCTCTCAGACTGCGGACCAGACGGATTAAGGGGACGAAGATTCTCAGAGACACAGCTACTGGCCCGGATCTTCACTGGCCGGTGGCACAGCAATAAACACCCGGCGTCAGGAATAGCAGGGTGTGAGCCACTGATAGCTGTATTCCAGGGGGCGGCGTAGGTAAAACTTTCCATATTTCAAGGACAATCCATCCAAGGAAAGGCCAGAATTATCCTGGAAGGACAGAGCTAGGTAAACTCTGAGCTTGAGAGCGGCTCCCCCTCTCTTTCCACGTCTCCTGGGCCTCTTGTAGCATGCAAGACAGAACACCAAAGGTAAGTTGGCACCAATGCCAGTAGAGGTGGCCGTGAATCTCCATTGCTTGCACAAGAAGGCAGATCGTTTATGGTATCTCGTATTTTTAATAATATCAGGCGGCTGTAGATTTTAAGATTACAATTCCCAGAATATTCTAATTTTTTGAGATAGGATATTTGAGTTTTCTTAAGCTGTAAACCATGATCAGCAATATTAAAATAAAAGGCTTGCAATATTTCAGTTGATTTGTAATGAATCCAGAATGTATGATGTCACAATGGGTAGGTTCTTTTCGATCCCCAATAGACCACAGAGGCAGGTGGAAGGTTACAACACTTTATTCAATAATAGTGAACAACACTAATATATGTTCAGCTCACTGGAATAAAAGAAATCTGGGGGTTAAGGTCTATAACCAATAATATTGTTAAAACAACAACAACGGGAGGAGGGGGCTCCAATTAAATAGTTTGGCCACCGGAATTAGACCGAGACCTAGATACAACACTGCACTGCAAGAAAGCAATCTCAGAACCAAATAAGGATCACAGCAAGGATCAAGGCATCAACCAATGTTAACTCAAACAATAGGTTCCCAAAACACACGCATGCAACACCGTTAAAAGCAGGTCTCGAGAAACGTCTATGGTGGCCCCAAACCCCTTCAACCCCCTCCCTACAATGAATCTCGTATACCCCAGATAACGATGATGACATTCAGTGGCCCTCAGTCTGGACTGGCCCGCCCAGGGCCTAAAGTATCCGGCTGCGTGCGCTGGGGGAGCTCTGGCGTACCCCACCAGGGAAGCAGACGTGGGATCAGTCCGGAAGGTGAGGGGCGGGGTCCGGCAGACTCTCACCGTCAGGAGAGGAACAGCGTTGGCCAGTCAAACCAGGCTGGAAGGCAGGAAAAGAGTGCGATCAGTGGACTGAGTCATGAGAATTAACACTCACTCGTTCTCAGGCTCCAGGGTAGACCATACACATCCACATCCGGATGTGTATAGTGGAATTTGGAGAGACACCAATGCTGCGGTCAAGGCAACATATTTTCAGAAGCGGGCTTTGGGTATTTCATCCCGACAACACTGGACCTCGTTCACTACCAATGAATGACAAGGATGTGGCTTCATACAAACAGTGTGCGTGTTTCCGCAGACCTGACCTCAGTCCACATCTGTGATGATCACAATGACAATGACGGCAACCACAAACCACTTTCACACAAGGATCCCAGAATGCCCTGGAGATCCCCTCTTTATTCCACCCCCTCTCTGCAGCTGTGCATTTACACTGATCCCATGAAGGCCCCATAGATACAGTATACATGGAAGTATGGCCTTTCTGTTCTAACAGACGGGTCTCTATGGTTTGAGCTCGATTGAACAAAAATACCCGGGATCTCTTTTTTTCCTGATTTGACTGTATATAAACTATTCTAAACTTTTCTTATTATAATAAGTTTACTATAGCTTAATAATGGTTAAATATTTACCAACCATTCAACTGTGCTTTTTGTCCCACAATCATCCTGTAATCATCTAATTGGCCTATACTAACTTGGCCTTGACGAAAGACTTAAGCTCAAATTTAATCTGAAACTAAAAATAGAGAACAATGTACGTGGAATGCAAGGTCTGGAGTCCTTCATTGCACATTTGATTTAGTTTCCCCCCCTCAAAGGAAAAAGGCCATCCAGCTGGCAAATTAAGCAGAGTGTAGCCGTTTCACCTCTTGCCTGGTCTATGAATAACTTGAAGTTCCTCTCCTTTCCCACACTTGAACTAACTTGGTTAGGCGCCTAAGGAAATTTAAGGTAAATATTACGAAGGTCTGCGGTGAATAAATTATCTTCTTCCTACCATGTATGTTGTATTCAAATGGGGGAAATTCTGCAGCGTCGCTGCGCCCATTGTGTGTTGTTTTTTTTTTGTAGGAAAAGTTTTATAATGTTCTTCCAATACTGCATTCTGTCACCTGGCTCAACATGTGATTTGTTTTCTGTACCTGGGCTCTGAACTACCAGAATTGTTTTGATAGTTACTTGTTGATAGTTGTGATAGTGAGAAGCCTGCCCAATAGGAAAACCAGCAGGACAACGGCAAAGACAAGAAGAGAAGCTCAGCAAGAGATAGGACTACTGTGTGTGTGTGTGTGTGTGTGTGTGTGTGTGTGTGTGTGTGTGTGTGTGTGTGTGTGTGTGCGCGTGCGTGCGTGCGTGCGTGCGTGTGTGTGTGTGTGTGTGTGTGTGTGTGTGTGTGTGTGTGCTTTTTGGCACAAAAAAAGAAAAGGAACACTATTAACCCTTGGGTAAAGGAAGGAGGAAGAGAAGAAGGGGGGAGAGAAGGAAGGAAGGAAAGAAGGATGGAAGAGGAAGAAAGGAAGGGAGAAAAGGAGGATGGAAGGAAGGAAGGAAGGAAGGAAGGAAGGAAGGAAGGAAGGAAGGAAGGAAGGAAGGAAGGAAGGAAGGAAGGAAGGAAGGAAGGAAGGAAGGAAGGAAGGAAGGAAGGGAGGAAAGAAGGAAGGAAGGAAGGAAGGAAGGAAGGAAGGAAGGAAGGAAGGAAGGAAGGAAGGAAGGAAGGAAGGAAGGAAGGAAGGAAGGAAGGAAGGAAGGAAGGAAGGAAGGAAGGAAGGAAGGAAGGAAGGAAGGGAAGAGAAGAAGGAAGGAGAATTAGGTCATTTTGACCCGAAGACAGCACAAGGGTTAAGCTTTCTTGTCCATCAGTAATGTCACTGCCTTCACTCTGTGGTCTCTGTCTTTACTGATGACTTGTGAACATTCACATCTGACACACTAATTATACGCATACGCACAGGTGCAAAAAATGTGACAGCACTGAACAACGGGAACTGATCATTAACCCTCCGCTCTGTGTTGTCTGTATTCTTTCTCATCCTTCACTTTCTTGCTTGTTCCCTTGCTGTTTGACTGTCCTTCTCGCACACAATTCACACAAGCAGACATACACACAAGCATTTACACACGTAGACTTGCCGTGACATTTGGATTCCATTAAAAGTCTCTGTCTCTAATCAATAATTTAATAACCTGAAAGGATGAAGGACTCGTCATAATCAATACACTCTTCAAGTGTATGCCTGTGTGTATTTGTCTGGAGGGAGAGTTGAAAATACCGTTAGGTTGCCTGTAAATACTCCGTACCCATGTCCGTATGCATGTTTCTTAAATTCCCCGTACAGTCCTGAGAAGATGAAGTTACAGTCTTTCAATTTCCAGGGTTTACATATCAAGGTGCAGTTATGAAAATAAGCCCTTCTCTGATTAAACTGCAGATGAACAACAATTACACTCGGTCATTATGTCTGTACAAAATCTAAGCCGAATTAAAGAAGCAGCGGTGGAAATCTGCCCCTGCCCCCATAGGACCTACGAGGGTAAGTATTGGCCTAAAGCTGGTAATGAACACTTGACTGATTGATAATCGACAGCTGTAACCACCTTCGGCAGTTTGGCAGGTCACTCCAAGCATGGTAGTGGCGATTATTTGGGCTTGTTTTAACAAGAAAGAGGATTTATACACCACAGTTATGGATTTGAACAAGCCCTCTGAAAACAAAAGTATGCTAAAGGCAAATGTGAATCGTTGATTTCATCAGCTAAAGCTTTGGGTCCTGCAACACTTTAATGATCCCAAGTAGACCAGCGTGGATGTAAAAAGAATCAAGGTGTCGTTATGGCCCGGTCCAAGCCCAGACCTCCTCCTGATTGAACCGCTCGAGCAGGAGTTTACACGAGCTGTGCATAAATGAATATGGTTACCTCAAAACTTGTTTTTCTTGTTGCTGATAAAAGTGGCTGTGCAAGTTGTGGGCTATATATTTGATTCTACACACACAACATTGTGCTTTTGGCGGAAATCATTTGTTTGGGAATCTAAGATATGAGTCATCCTTGAGTCATTGCCGTATTGTACACAGGTTTCATGAGAACCTCTTATGGTTGTTGGTGTTTTTAGGACAGAAGGTTTCTGATCCATGGAATTATGCGTCTATGTGTCTGCAAGGCTTGAAATGTTGTTATGTTGTTAGCAACATTATGCTATCATTATCTATCCATATTTTCATTTTCTATGCCCTCCTTATTCAGTGGAGACTTAAAAGGTGCTGGGGCCTAGCACTGGGTGGCACCGTGGGTATGTTGCTGGTCAAGCTCATACAACAGAAATTTGCTGATTATTGTGGGAATTTGGTCTCCAAAAAATATAAAATTAAACAACTGGGTTATCAATTTCTCTGCGCCTGCGAGTGAAAGGATTTAAAACTCGTTGCTGGCCCCCCCTTCTCCTCCCTTTTCTCTCTTTTGTCCTGCAGGTGGTCGTGGGTGGCTTGTAGCTTGCATTACGGAGCACAAGTCTTTCCCCGACCCTGCACCCCAACCTGGGACTTGCTGATTGGGCCGGAGCTTCGGGAGCTGCGTGCCGGCCTGCGGTCCCCACCCCTGGTCATCCCGTTGCTGCTTCCACCTGCCTGCTGTGCTGTTGCCGTCCCTGACCCACCAGTCTGGCCCTCGGCAGGAGGGCCCCCCCTTATGAGCCTGGTCCTGCTCAAGGTTTCTTCCCTCCTAAAGGGGAGTTTTTCCTTGCCACTGTTTGGCTTAAGGTTTTTCTCCCACTAGGGGAGTTTTTACCTGCCATTGTTTATGTAATAACTGCTCGGGGGTCATGTTCTGGGTATGGGTCTCTGTAAAGCGTCTAGAGACAACTCTGTTGTATTAGACGCTATATAAATAAAATTGAATTGAATTGAATTAAAACATCTGCTATATTTGCGGTATCAGAGGAGGCAGCTCTGGGAAAGAAATAACAGTTGACTGCAAGGCTGCAGCACATCCTGAATTACGTGGGGAGACAATGCTATACAGATCGATCTGCTCACCAGCTTGGGGCCAGTGCTTATCTGGTGTAACTACTGTATATGCAAGTATTTACTTTCTTAGACACATGGGCTCTGCTCATGCAAAATTTGCCAATAAGGTTATACAAGGTTGCCATGTATCAGTCAAACACTTAAATAAAAGAGGGAAAATCTCATAGTTGTGCACAGCTGAATATTAAATCACTGGAAACACCTACAGTGCTGCACAACTGTGAGCGGAGGGCAGCTGTATCTGAGTGCAATCAAGAAAGTTGACATTACCATGGTTTATGGACTTTGTTCCTTCTGTCATGGTCTATGGGTTTTATTATGTTCATTCATCTATTTTACTTGGATATTGGAAGTTCACTTGGAATACATCCTAAATTCCAGACAGTTACATCTTAAATGAAGTAAAGCTGAAACATGTGGGGCTCATTTGAAATGCGATCCACATAATGCTATAATAGTTTTAACGCCACAACCAGGCCAAAGGGACTGTTTACAGTTCAGTTCAAGTCAATAATACTTTATTAATCCCCAAGGGGAAATTATATTAAAAAATAAGTACTCAAGAATGTAATTGATTCTGCCTTCTCTCCTTGTGTATTTACTAGCAGGTTTATTTTGTTCTTGTGTCAACTTAGGGAAGAATTGAGAGTTATATTCATTGGAATCTCACATCACACACGCCACTCACTGTGGGATCACAAGAGCCCAGAGCAAACTCTACACACTTCAAAATTACTACTTGCTGAGAATTAATGGCAGGTGTTTTTATTTGAGTGCAAACTGTTTTTAACAGAAGTTATCATACTTTCTACTTGTGTTTGATGGTTAAAGCTATGAGGTCCTTAGACGTAGACTCAACTTTATTGATCCCTTTGGGATGATGCCCTCTGGGAAGTTCAGTCTCCAGCAGCTTATACAAGAGTCAGCACAAAGAGGGTAAAATAGAAAATAAATATAACATCTCTTCATGAGGTGGATAATGGCTACCTGTTACCACCTCCCGCCAAGTGAGGGGTTGTACAGCCTGATGGCCTGAGGGACAAAAGAGGTCTTTAGTATGTTAGCCTTGCACTTGGGAAGCAGCAGTCTCTCACTCAAAAGGCATCCTACCTTGTATCTTCCCATACAGGTGGCTGGTGTGTGTTGACCAGTCCAGCTTTTTTATCCAGCCACAGCCTGAGGTATTTGTACGAGTCCCCAGCCTCCACCTCGACTCCCTCTAGTAGGACTGGTCTCAGCTTCCTGGACCTTCCCAAAGTCCATGACTAGCTCTTTTGTCTTAGATGTGTTGACCTCAAGGTGTTTTGTGCAGCACCAAACACCAAAGTCCCCCACCAGACCCTGAAACTCCTCTCTGTTGTCTCCGATGCATGCAACGGTGGCTGTTTCATCGGCGTACTTCTGTGTGTGAAACAGCTCTGAGTTGTAACAGAAGTCTGAGGTGTAGAGTGTAAAGAGAAGAGGGGCAGCATTGTAACCTGGGGGGCTCCAAGGCTGCTGATCACAGTGTCAGACGTGGTGTCCTTCAGCCTGACTTACTGTGGCCTGTCAGGGAGGTAGGAGGAGTTCCAGTCCACCAGGTGGGTGTCCACTTCCATCTTGTTAAGTTTGCCTTGAAGCATGCAGGATGAATTGTGTCAAAGGCACTGGATAATTCTGAGAAGAGAATCCTTGCTGTGTCCCTTCCCTTATCCAAATGAGAGTATACTCCATGTAGCAGGTAGAGAATGGCATCCTCCACACCAGCACCTGGCTGGTAGGTAAACTGCAGACATTCTTGGGCGTGTTGCACCTTAGGTCTGAGGAGACTGAGGACGAGCCGCTTCAACTTCTTCATAAGGTGTAAAGTGAGTGCCACCGGCCGGTAATCGTTGGGCCAATTCTTTGTAGGAACCAGAACAATGCAGGATGTCTTCCAGAGGGTGGGCACTCTCCCTAGCTGCAGGCTAAAGCCTGAGTTATGGTTCTGCGTAAAAAGCCTACGGCGTAGGATACACCTCGACGCGTACCCTACGCCGTAGCCCACGCCGTCACTGACGCGTACCTCCCAAAAATTGTAACTACGCGTCGAGGCGACGCAGACCAAACGCAGTCGAGAGGGCTGTGATTGGTTCGCTTGGTAGCAACGCATTTCCGGTTTCCGGTTTGAAGCAGTCATGAACTTTCAGCGCTCTTTTCTTCGTGCATGTGTGATTTTTTTTTGTTTTGTTTTTTTGCACAATAGTTGTACTTATCTCTTTCATTCACTGTGACCGGAAATGTCGGATAAACCATTCAGGAAAAGATTGCGACCTAGCGGTCATGGGGGGTACTGCACCACGGCGAAATGGAGTGACGGAGAAGTCCGAAGGGTTCATGGCAGCGTCACGGTGACGGCGTGTGTTCTGCGTTGGTGTAGCGCAGAACCATAATTCAGGCTTAAGGTTGAAGAATCCGTTGTAGGGGTTCCCCCCGTTCTGCAGCGCAGGTGTTCAGCAGATTTGAACACCTTGTCCGGGCCTGCTGCTTTCCTGGGTTGGAGCTTCCTCAGCTTTTCTCTGACCTGGTCTGTGGTGATGTGAGGCGGCAACTGTGTTGGGAGAGTTGGGTAGGTTGCTCTGGTGTCTGCGGGGAGGTGTGTTTTGCTGGAAGAATGAGCGATGGCTGCGGTGGGTGTAAAGGTGGGGGTGGTGGTGGGAGTGGGGGTAGGTTATGGGCTGGTTGAACCTTGAATTCGCACTTTTCACTGCCCCCCCCCCACGGCTCTGGTCTTTGTGTTGTGACCTGTGATGGTCCTCACACCTTCCCAGACCTCCCTCATATTGTTCTCTATTTACTTGTGTTTGATGGTTACAGCTATGAGATGTTTAGTTTAGTTTTTTTTATGTTGTTTTGTCTTAACGTTAGTAGTTTGTAACACTTCAGAGCTTCACATTACAATAAAAACATAAAAGTTCTTATAAAAAGATTTTTTTTATTTTTAACTCAACTTTATTTAACACATGTACCATTTTCAGTTAAAAGCACCAGTTTAAAAAAACAACACATTTAAAAATACTTATTTTTTCACAATTCTTCAACAATTTAACTTTTTAAGAACCAAGTGAAATGTAAAATGTGGTTGTCTTCAACAGTGCATAAAACATCATCATGGCACTAAGTATTTTTAAAGATTTGTATGTCATAGGACATTTTATAAAACTCAAACTCCAGCCTCAGTCTGCAGCGCCACACTGAGGGTGCGTGCTGACCTGGCTGCTCCTCAACTTTGTTCCTTCTGGACACGTACATGGCCAGCTTTGCTGTGCCAGAAACAAAATTGAGGAGCTGCCACTTCTGCGGTAAAAACTTGAGTTAAAAGAGCGTGGAAATGTAAAAGTCTCTCACACTCAATAAAAAATGAAAAATTGTTTCAGGGTGACCACAAAACGGTCAGGCGTTTGACACAGCTGAATTCATAACAGAGACCACAGCGTTGCAGGCAATAGCACCATGTAAAATCCTCCATTGCAGGTCTACAGTCTGCTTTTTGATTGGTGGTTATAAAGGATCTCCCAGCATGGAGCCACTCTATCACCAATCCTCCTGCTCCATGAACACTCAATCCTTTTTCCTAAATCCTTCCTGCAGATCACTTTCACGCACTATTTATATAATGTATTTTTGTTGTTGCTGTGGAGGGACACTGTTGTCGCCCTCTCCAGCAGTGGGCCAGAAGCTTCTCCCAGCTAGGGGGTCAGTTGGAGGTTTGGAAACGGGTCCCCTTGTATGGGCTCTGTCCCTCTGCTGTATTTTTTAAGGAGGATTTTCTCCTTTTCATTTAGTCTCTCTCTCCACAGTTGAAAGGCCCTCTGTATGAGCCTGGTAGACCGGACCCCCAGATGTGTGGCTAAGGCCTCTGCTGCTTGTAGATCTGGTCCTGCTGGGTTCACCATGTGCTTTAGCTGCAGCGTCCTGGAGCGGAGCAGTGCTCCGGTCAGGCCCGGCATGGCCTCCAAGGAGATGCCCAGTCTAGCACCATAAATCACTGCTTGCTTTAAAAGCCAGAACAGAGAGTTAGAGTTCCCACCTGAACAGTTTTTAAAAGGCCCCATGCTTTAAAAACACTTTCATAAAATGGAGCAACCCCATTAAACTTTACAAATTCAAAATCGATTAAAAACAGAGCAGCATCCAATCCCAAATTACTTACTTGTCTGAAAATGCAGCTGGCCACGTCTCTCCGCATAAGATCGGTCGGACCTGTTAAAAACCTTTGAATGAACTGAACTCTAAAGGATGTAGTTCTACTGGTCAAGCGGATGATGCCCTGCCCCCCCTCCTCTCTTGTCAAAGATAACCCCTTTGGTACCCAGTGTTTGTTACCCCAGATGAAATCAACTAATAAATTCTGGATCTTGTCCAGTAGTCCTTGTTGGGCCACAGTCCTACATGAAGTATGTGACTATGTGATAATATGAACAGTGGAGGCCTTAAGCGAACTTTAAGGCCTTTAGGGCCTTGTTCTGGGACCAGCCTCGATTTTCCTTAAGGCTGACCGCATGTTTGGAACAGAGGAAACCCCATGGACTCAAAGCTCAACCAGGATTTGCACATGTGGCCCTTCAGTGATAAGGAACAACGCTCTGATTGGACACAGACCCCAAACTGCAGGAATACATCCTGGGCCCAGCTATAAAGGGCAAAGCTCTCTTTTCCTCCTCCTCTTCTCTTCTCTTCTCTCTCTTCTCTTTTTGCTCTCTCCTACAGGACCTCTGCACCTCGGACCTGCCGAGAGGTTCCCTGTGAGCGAATAGCCACGACCGGCCTCCCCTCCAGGATCGTTGACCAAAGAACCGTCCATTTTGCAGCGCTGCAGCGAGTAACCCACGAGGTTCCGAGCCCCAGAAAGCTGAACCAGGAACTCTGGGGCAGACAAACGGGCACACCACAATGCACTGGAGCGCAAACGTAGGGACCACATCAAAGACACATTGCCTCGACATGAACACCTTTGGACCGACCTGGAGCTGAAGGAGGCCAGCCGCTGTGCCAAACTGCTGTCCCCTCATCCACAGCATGGATAACAGGAGAGAGTGAGAGCCGCTCTTATCAGGATCCCCCGCTGAGCGTAACTACCCTTTGTTCAAAAAAGAACGCCGACCGGCCAGACCAAACCACCTTTTTCTTCATTTACAAGATCCACGTAAGTGCTGTTCTGTGTCTGGGCAGAGAAACTTAATTAACACAAGTTTAGTTTTAGGTTGTGAGCTGGACCGCTGATCCTGTCACAGCTGTGCTCATTAGAAGAGTGTGTTTGTTTATTTAATTGTTTGTCTACTGCTGCATCCACGTCGGATCTTGATGACATGTTCTTCCACAACAGAAAACAAAGCCCTTCCTCATTTCCCAGTTGAACGACCAGAGAGCACCTGTGAAGTTAGTTTCACATTGGGGCGCCTCTGTGTGGGAAACATCAGAAGACTTGGTTTTCTGGTAGTGAGAGATTATTTTAGTGTTGTGTGCTGTACTTTTCTTCTCTCATCATCTTCTACTAACGCCCCCCCCACACACACAATCTTACCTCGGTCATAAAGCCCCCGAGCCATTTTGAGTCATGTGACACACACACACACACACACACACACACACACACACACACGCACACACGCACACATACCGACACACACACACCCGCACTGACCCCCACACACACGCGGATGATCGATGAAGTTTTGTGTTCATGTTTAGTTAGTTGTTGTTTTTGGGTAGTTTAGCCATCAGAATTTATCCGAAGTGTTGTCTTACCATCTTCTTAACACTTGTGTAAATAAATTCTGATTAATTTGAATGAGAGAAGTTTTACACATATTTGACACAACTGCTGGTTGCAAAGGCCTGTGCTCGGACTCTCCTTCCTTCATTATTATTCAGTAGAATAATTTACCTTGAGACTGATTTTTGCTGTTTAGTTATCATTTTTCTGATTACATCAGGTGGTGCCCCATTTTGATTAAGTAATTTTGATAATTCAATTTAATGAATAATCTGTTTTATTAATTATTAAGGATTGTCCTTTGACAATCATTAATAACTCTTCGATAACTGAACCAGTGCTGAACTAGTGTTGAAGCTATTAGGTTGTTTGCCACCAGAACACAACCTCTGAAAGGTATTTGAGGGCGTAACCATTTCCATTTTTTTATTTTGTTTCCAATTTTTGATGGTATGTCCTCCCAGTTTTGTTGGACGACGTTATTCTCTCCTAGAAAGGCTGCTAAATATTTTATACCCAATTTCTTACCGACAGCGAAGGCTTCACTTTTATGCCAATTTACTTTTGCAGCTGATAAAACATAAAAAAAATAAATCAGGTTATTTAAAATGTTGACATCCTTTAGATCTTTTATCATTACAATGACATCGTTGGCATAAGCGGATAAAACAATTTTCCTATTAAAACCAGGTAAAACCAAACCATCAATACTATTGTACTATGCGTATTTTGCAGAGGAGGGGTTTGAGAGTGAGTGTATAGAGCATGCCGGACATAGCACAGTCCTGCCAGATGCCGCTACACACCCTGAAGGGAGCACACAGACTGCCGTTCAGCTTCAGTATAGACTCAATGCCTCAGTACAATGGCTGGATCTTGGCAATAAAATATATGCGGAAACCAAACCTCTACATAGTTTTCCAGAGTAAGCAGTGTTCAAAACGGTCAAATGCCTTTTCCTGGTCCAGAGAAATCAAACCAGTGTTAAGCCCCAAAAGGTTGGAGAGGTCTAAAACATCTTGAATTAAGTTGATATTGTCCACCATCGACCTACCGGGTACACAATAGGTCTAGTCACGGTGGAAGACTTCCTCCGCCACCTACCCCAGCCTGGTAGCCAGCACTTTTGATAAAATCTTGTAATCTCTCCAGAGAAGTGACACAGGGCGCCAGTTTTTGATGTCCTGAGGATCACCTTTTTTGGGCAAGAGGGTCACACCCACTCTACCACAGGACACTGGCAATGAGCCTTCGGCCAAGCTCTCATTAAAAACCTGCATCATGTCAGCTGATAAAACGTCCCAGAAAGCTTTATAAAATTCCACAGTGAGGCCGTCCAGGCCTGGAGCCCGCCGTCCCTGCATATTTGTCAGAGGCATGCAGTTCCGGCTCTTGGAGCGGCCTTTCAAGGAGGTTGTTTGTGGCTTCTGAGACTTGAGGCAGGGCGCCCCAGAAATCTTGTAATAGTTCCCCCCTCTCCTCATATTTGCTTGAATAGAGTTTGGAGTAATTTTCAATTTTTCAATTTCAATTTTTCTTTATATAGCGTCTAATACAACAGATGTTGTCTCTAGACGCTTTCCAGAGATCCAGAACATAAACATAAACATAAACATAAACATAAACATAAACATAAACATAAACATAAACCCCCGAGCAATTATTATATAAACAATGGCAGGTAAAAACTCCCCTAGTGGGAGAAAAGCCTTAAGCCAAACAGTGGCAAGAAAAAAGCTCTGTGGCATATTTCCTGAGCTTGCCAGGCTCTCTTATCTCCTGCCCTGTCACTTAAAAACGAATCATCTGTGCATCCCTCTCCGCTATATTCTGGATCCGTGACCTGACCAATGCGCCTTGTACCTTGGTACCCAGCAGGTCTCTTGAGGCCATTTTTTTGGACGTGAGGATTTCAACATTTCCTCGATTTTCTGTGGACACACTTAATGTTTCCAAGTCCACGATCTCACTCTCCAGCTCTCCAATAGATCTACATACATCACGTGTGACATTGAGCGTATACTGTTGGCATAGAAGTTTGATTAAAAAATCCTCCGATGAACAGCTGTTCAGTTTTTCACTTACTCTCTCTAAGAAGCTCTTCCTCTCTCCTCCATTATTCGGCGCAAAAATATTGATAAAAAATAGTGTTCGATATTCAAAAAGTGCCTTTACTAAAAGACATCTCCCTGGTTCTATGTGCTCTACTTCTAGTGAAGAAGGAGTGAAGGACCGGGACAGCAGGAGTCCTACCCCCCCACTTGCAGACCTATGGTGGCTCATAACCACCTTTCCTTCCTATTCCCTCTCCCAGTCAGGTGTATTGCCTACATTGCTGTGTGTCTCTTGTAGAAACAATATATCCATATTCTTCCTTCTTGCTATGTCAAAAACCAGAGCCCGCTTCTCTGCCACCCTGGCACAGTTTACATTCAGCGTCCCCACTTTAAATTAATTTATTTTGGAGAGGCTAAAAAAACAAGCGTAAAAAAGATAAACTATAACTATAATCAATGCAGACATGTTACTAAAAATCAAGCTCTTTTCTCTCTTTTTAATCATTTGTTTTTTTTAACCTGAAAACATCCTGATTTGTTAGTTCGGAGGTGGCTTTGTTTTTAAAACATGCTTTCCTGAATTTAAAAATAGCAACTTGTCTGGAAAATGTTTTTCTATGTTTATGCCTCTTATACCTTTTATTTGCTCCAGAAAACTTTTTAACATTTTTTCCGGATACATTTTCGGTTCTTGACTTTCAGTGACGCTGGAAACGACACTGCATTTATACCTGTACGCCTCAGCATCACTGTCGCTGTCTGCTGTGGTGGCTGCCGGGGCTTCCAGCCGCCCGGCCTTACAGCCTCCCTCCCCAGACAACGAGCTCTGCCTTTTGCCTTCTGTGTTGGAGTGTGTACACTCTCACACGCACTTCCATGGCATTGTTAGACACACCCATACTTTCTATTCTGTTCTCAGATGAACAAGCTTTTAATCTGTTTGTCTAATACTTTTTCTCTCTCACTCCCTTCACCACCCATCTCACATATCGTCTCCACAGTTTCACCTTTCTCTCCTATCGCCTCACCTATCTCCATATCTTCCATACCATACCTTCAACTTTTCTATTTCACCTGTCCCATTCTTATTGCCCTCTTTGTCTGACATCTCTCCCACCTCTGTCTCACCCTCCACTTCACCTTTCTCCCCCTCCAGCCCATTTATCCCACCTCACCTGTCTCACCCCCTACTTCTCCTGTCTCTCCCTCCACCTCCTTTTTCCCACCCATCTCTTCACCTTTCTTACCCTCCACCACACCTGTCTCATCCTCCACTTCTCCTGTGTCTCCCACCACCTCACCCGTAGCCGAAGCACTTCAGCAGGGAGGAGGTGGCGTACAGTATATATAACTTATATATATATAACTTTCCCATGACGAGAGAGCTCATTGATCAAAAACGCATTGCTAATAAATGGCGGAACGTTAGATAGTGTGACCTATCGATGATCTATCGGTGATCTATCGATCGATGATGGAAGAACCTCTGTATCCAACTCAGACATTTGATCATCGGTGGACCAATCTCCACCAGCACCATCACCGCTGCATCTTCCGAAGAGCACGGACATAACGAGCATTACTCTGTATCTGCACCCAGGACTGTGTTGATTTACCGCCCGCTGTTTGAACACGTATGTTTGTCACTGTGCAGCGGCGATGTGGATCATACATGTGAGGATAACAGCTCCTGCTCAGCAGCCTCTCTTCAAAACAGTCTGTAAGTTTCCGACCTCCGCGTCAAGTCACTTGTGGTCAGCTGGTGCTCTGACCTGGACCAACGCCACTGACCTGGTCCAGCGCCACTCGCGGGCAAAGCGAGAACTGCAGGTCGCATACGCGTTCAGTGTCTTTTGGAGAACGTGCCTGTCGACACGTCAAACGAATGCAGGATACGCGTGTCAGCTATGATGTGTACGGGTTGTGAACAGCAAGTATATTCGCCCCCTTAGTGAAGACTCTGGTCTCTTGGTCTTAGTGAGGACTATGGTCTGTTGGTCTTAGTGAGGACTTGGGTCTCTTGGTCTTAGTGAGGACTTGGGTCTCTTGGTCTTAGTGAGGACTTGGGTCTCTTGGTCTTAGTGAGGACTTGGGTCTCTTGGTCTTCGTGAGGACTTGGGTCTCTTGGTCTTAGTGAGGACTTGGGTCTCTAGGTCTTAGTAAGGACTATGGTCTCTTGGTCCTAGTAAGGACTATGGTCTCTTGGTCCTAGTAAGGACTATGGTCTCTTGGTCTTCCTCGTGAATGCGGTTGCAGTGGGGGGCCAAAGGTCACTTGGGCTTAATGGTTGATGGATGCTGGGTGGGGGATCGCTCGGTAAGCATGTGAATGGACCTGTGTGTCTTGGGCTGTGTGGGACTCATCTTGTTGTTCCCCATGGCAACAAAAACTCAGTTTTTGGTTTGCAGGATGTCGCTGTTAACGTCCATTAACGACCCCCTCTGAAGATCCTCACTCCAAAAACATCTCCATCATAAGCTGACTGGCACATATTGTATATTTCAAAGCTGAAGTTGATAAAGGACTTCATATTGCTTCAATATTCATTACCGTTACAAATGAGCAACAATCTGTGTGGAACCCACAGCTACTGTGGTGGTGTTGAGCTGCTTTGGCTGGTGATGAGATGCTGGTGAGGAGCACTGGGTAGAAAAAACAGGGGTCGTGGCTCCTGGCCTACAAAGAGAGCAGTGTTCAACTCTGATTCTTCATCTGGATGCAGGACAGCTGAGAAATAGTCCGGAAATTGTATGAGCAATTCCTTTCTTGTTGGAAACTCACAATATAGCACTTTACTACCTTACTTTTCTTTCCAAATAGAGATTACACTGTTGTTTAGTTTAGCTCAAAATAAAAACCTTCCTTGACACAGTGAGAAGCTCAAATCTTTCTCTATCTTCATGCAGTCCCAGACCGGCTCAGGGATGTTGACGTCAGGGCTCTCTGGAGGTCAAACCATCACTTCTAGACTTGTTCTTTCTTACAGTGAAGGTAGATCCCCGACATTGGTGTTGTGTTTGGGGTCATTGTCTTGCTGCAGAATTTGGGACCAATTAGACGCTTCAGTGGTGATCATGTATGATGAACGAGTATGTGTGCGTATTTCTGAGCATTCAGGAATATTAATTCTGACCAAATCCCCATCCATCAATCCACAGAAATACAGCACCATTGTCCTTCTCTAACCGGTTTCAAACAAACTGCCTTCAACTACAAATATTTCACCCTTGTACTGTCTTTGGGTCAAAATGACCTAATTCTCCTGTCCTTCTTTCCTCCTGCTCTCTCCTTCCTTCTCCCTTTCTCTTTTCTGCCTTCCTTCCTTCTTTACTCCCTTCCTTCTTTACTCCTTTCGTTCCTTTTTTTCTCTCTCCCTTCCTTCTTTTCTCCCCTCGTACATTCTTTCCTTGTTTTCTCCTTTCGTTCCTTCATTCTTTTTTCCCTTCCTTCCTTCCTTCCTTCCTTCCTTCCTTCCTTCCTTCCTTCCTTCCTTCCTTCCTTCCTTGCTTCCTTCCTTCCTTCCTTCCTTCCTTCCTTCCTTCCTTCCTTCCTTCCTTCCTTCCTTCCTTCCTTCTTTTCCACCTTCCTTCCTTCTTTCCTCCCTTCCTTCCTTCTTTCCTCCCTTCCTTCCTTCTTTCCTCCCTTCCTTCCTTCTTCCCTCCCTTCCTTCCTTCCTTCTTTCTTTCCTTCTTTCCTTCCTTCCTTCCTTCCTTCCTTCTTTCTTCCTTCCTTCCTTCTTTTCTTCCTTCCTTCTTTCATCCCTTCTTCCCTTCCTCCTTCCTTGACCCGAAGACAGCACAAGGGTTAAAATGTTGACTCATCAGTGTTGATCATCTGCATATTTCTGAACCCTAGATGTTTTCATGTTCAGTCAAGTCTCTTGGCCAGGTTTCCATTTCAGATGTACAGCTGAAGTTCTCCCATGAAAACCACTGGATTTCTCCAGACAGGTCACATCTGTCTGGGTCCCACTACTTTCTGAGCAGACGGCACTGCTGGCCATCTTCTGATTTTGAAGGGAAGTAATCCACTGCAACCACCTTCCTTGGCTGGCCTTGGCGTCTACAGTCCTCTGTGTTGCAATTTCGTTGTTCTTCTTCAAAAGATGTTTAAAATCATGTCATGACAACATAGTTGTTTGACATTCTTGCCGAGGGCGACAAAAAAAGAAAAAAGAAACGTCTATAGACAGTCTTGAGACAGTCTCCATTACAACTAATATGCTGAATAAAACTCTAGTGAAGAAGTATGCGTCTTTGTTCGGCCCTCCGTATATGTCAACAATAGTCTCTGGTATATATGTATATATATACTGTATATATATATATATATATATACTGTATATATATATATATGTATGTATATATATATATATATATATATATATATATATATATATATATATATATATATATATATATATATAAAAATGATGTGAATGTGAATGTTATTATACTGTATATTCACTCATTTAAACACTGCAGAGTTGCATTAATCATAATAATGTTTTCTGGAAAACATTTTAGTAGCCATGGTATAAGCATGAAGTAAATGTATAATGAAATTGTGGATTTGTGATGTTGCAACTTGTGGACTGAAATGTGACCACACATCTGCAGACTAAAGATAAGTAAGATGAGAATTTTTAAGACTCTGAATTTTTCCTTCTGATCTAATTTCAGTGTAAAATATGAAATAGAATCTGAAATTTTTAAACCAGTCAGAAAACAGTCATTCTAATGCCTGGAACACATCAATTGGCTGTGTATGCTTTGTACACATCCCACACTTACTTTGACACTCCCTGTTAACTTCTGATTCATCCTATTTTGGTGTTTAATTAGTTTCACAAGCTGCACACTTGAAAAATGGATGCTGTCATGAAAATTGTGTGTTATAGTACCCATTAGATGAAAATGATCACTGTGAGGGAGCATTTCTGACCAGTGAGCACACAGAAATGTTTTCACATGTGGAAAATTATGCTCATTAAGAGGTATTAATTTACTGTGGGGAAATGTGACTGGTAGGAAGATTTTTAGTTTGTCAACCGTATAGGGGAGCAAAAAAGGAGAGATTTGTTGGTGAAATGATGAGGTTCAGGAGAGTATAAGTACAAATATGCTAGCAATGAAGAAGTGGGATGGGAAGGGAAAGAAGAAGATATTTGGAGTAAGACAAAAAGTGAGGTGGCAAAGGGTTAATGGGAGGCTAATGATGCATTATATGAGAGGCTGAACACTAAGGAAGGAGAGAAGGATTTGTAACAAGTGGTGAGACAGAGATCGAAGGGAAGCGAGGAGGATGTGCAGCAGGTAAGGGCCATTAACATAGAGATGCAAATGTGCTTACAAATGAGGAGAGTTTGAAGGCCAGATGGAAAGAGGACTTTCTGATGAATGAGGACAATGAGAAAGAACGATGGAAGGTACAGCACCTGAAGACTGAGACATGGCAAGGGTCAGTAGGGTTAAAGTGAGAGGATCCTTGAAGAGAATGGAGTATGTAGAGGTAGTCCTTATTACATACTGATGGAGCTATGGAAGTGTCTAGGAGAGAAGTGGAGCTTTTAAAGGCCCTGACACAACAAGCCGAAAATCGGCCGTCGGGCCGTCGGTGAGCGTCGGTGCTCGTCTGTCGGCATAGTTTCCCCGGTGTGTCCCGCACGTCGCGGCGGGTCGGCCGCCCGTCGGGAGCTTTTCAGCCGATTCGACATGTTGAATCGGCGTCGGCCGTCGGTCAAACAACTCACTCTGTGATTGGCTGTTCCCAGAATTTCCCAGAATGCTTTTCGTCGTCATTTGCGGACTGAATAAAAAAAAAACATTTCTAGCGAGAAATAAATATTTTACTTTCATAATATTCACTCAGTGAATGTACATAATCACTCGCTTGTCTTTTTCAAACTGCGCCAGAATAAAGGCTGATTTATGGTTCCGCGTTACACCAACGCAGAACCTACGGCGTAGGTTACGCGGCGACGCGCGCCGTACGCCGTACCCTACGCCGTAGGCTCTGCGTCGATTTAACGTGGAACCATAAATCAGCTCCGGAGCCGGCAGGCAGAAAATCACGAAATTTTCGGAGCAAATTACTTAACAGGCGTAGCTACAACTGTTAGATTTCATCTATTAAACCAACATTTATCTTCCTAAATGATTTATTTCAGCCAGCAGTAATTCTACACAGAGTTTTGTTTGTCTGTTTTGATCAGATCTGTTCTGGTCAGAGTTTTGTTTGTCTGCACTTTTGTTTTCTCAATAAAGCTTTGAAAAAAAAAGCGCTGTCCTCCTCCTTGAGCCCCTGAATACAGACTACCACTGCCTGCTGGTATGGAGGGGAATTACCTCTCACGCATGCGCAGATCGTATGTGCTAGTTCGCCGTCGGGTGTCGTATTTGCGGTGTGTCTAGTGAGCCCGACAGAGCCCGGCAGAGCCCGACACAGCCGACGCGAGCCGACACAGCAGTCGGCAGAGAGCGGGGGAAGTCGGGTTGGTGTGTCAGGGCCTTAACACGACTGTTCATAACTTTCTGAAGACTGAAAGAATGCCAGAGGAATGTAGGAAGAGGAAGGGTGATGTTAGGAGATGTGGCAAATGCAGAAGTTTAGAAGCTGATAAGCCACACAGTGAAGATTTGGGAAAGAGTAGCAGTGGCAATGTTAAAACAATACCTACTTCCAACACGGATATTACCTTCAGCTAGTAACTCTACTGTTACCGTTGCTGATGCACTACTGCGAAACCTTGTATGATGGTAGTTCCGTTAAATGGTTCTGTGTCCAGAACTGTTGTTTTCAGAGTTGCAGCACAAATTAACTCAAAGGAGGAGCAGGAGGTTTCTCAGAATGATGCATCCACTGTGTTTGTTGTTTTTTTTATGGTGAGTTACATAAATTAATCCTATTACTGGACACTGAAAGAGAAACAACAAATCTGTGGAGGCGCTTTAGTTGAGTAGGTGGTCTTTTGATGTTGCCCAGGACACATTTAGTTCTACACTATTAAAATAAAGGATGAAATGTATCTTTACAAAACCTCAAGTGAGACAAGCACAATTAGTTAGAGAAATGTGTCTTCACTGCCTCCTTTGTGCACAGTCGCTTGTAAGTATAACTGTTTCAACTGTGATTGGATCATTCATTAAGTACAGTTGACCATTAAAGTAGTCAAAACTCAAAGCTATTTTTATTCATTGTCCCTTACTGTATACGTAACTGTGTTCACCCTTTTATAAGGAGGCATTTTCAGAGGAAACATTGCAGGACGATGCTTATCTCGATAGCTTAGCTTTTTTTCGCAGCTGCTAAACCACAGTTGTGTATAGTGTCAATAAAAATGTGCATGTGTGTCAAGTTAGGGTTAACATGTTGCCATGTTTGCTTCCTAACTTTCTAGCAATGCCTCCTACCTATGCCACCTGGAAGAAAAATGTAAGAACACAAAGTTATGCCTTGAACAAAGCAGATTTCCTTGAGTATCCTAGAAGGGGAATAGCACCTGTATCCTGTCTCCAAAAGTGTCTTTTATTAAAGATGTTGCCGTAGCTCTGTGAGCTCATTTTATCATTGATACATGCAGTTGTCATAAGAGACAACTGAGACAGGAGTCCAGAGTTAGTTTGGATGGTTTCTGTCATGACCACGTATTAGAAACACCAAGAGCTAGACGACACTTCTAAAAAGTATTTATTTCCTCAGATAATATTAAAACTGAAATTTTAGATTAAAAAAAAAACCTCTATGACCCTTTGGTCTTGGCATTCACTAAACATGTAAAGGGCCTCTATATTTCCGTCTCAGATGGGCTCTTGAGATTTAGCTTGCATCTGTATTTGTTCCAGATTCCTGTTTCAAATAGAGATCAGGATTTTGAGGGCCGATCACCAAAAGCCGTATCTGCCGATCCCGATATTTCTGATCACTGAGTGTAGCTCACTAGCTTAAGCTTTCTTGTGGAAATAATTACATGTACAACACAACATAGCCTATGCAGTGCACTAACACGGACAACAGTAGACATTTCACTCTCTTAGAGTTGATAAAAGTTGTAAACTAAACCTTAGTTCTATGGAAAAAGGAATTCAATCTTAAAATTAAAAAATTATGAAAGCTTTGCGAAAGCTTTAGCGATAGCATCCGCCGCATGTGACCCAGGAAACTCTTGTGAGTGAAGCACAACTGTTCACACTAAAACTCTAAATGTCACTTTTGAAGCCGACTGACGCGACTGACGCGACTGACGAGACTGACGCGACTGTCGTCCTGCGAAAGGCTTTGGATGCGACTGTATATAGTGTGGTATAACTCCAGCAGGCATTCACCAGTGAAATATTTACAACTCTGCAGTGCGTACCATGGATCCAAGCAGCTAACGACACCTTTAAACCTGACGTCTTCAAAAAAAGCGGCTGATGATCAAGGCATATGAATCCATTACCTTATGACGTAGTTCTTTATTAGGGCCCGAGCACTGACAGTGCGAAGGCCCTATTGTATCTGTAGGATTTTTTTTTTTCTCGTTTTCATTTTTCCGAAGAAATGAGGGCATTTTTGCCCCCCCTAAACGTGCCCCAAAAGTCACCAAATTTTGCACGCAAGCCAGGCCTGGCGGAAGATTTGATATTTAATGGGTTGCATTAATGGGCGTGGCCTAATGGCTCAACAGCGCCCCCTAGAAAACTTTGTGCCTCAAGCCCCACAATACGGTTTGACCTACATGCATGAAAATCGGTACACACCTGTATCATGTCGCAACTTAAAGAAAAGTCTCTTGGCGCCATGGCCGAAACCGAACAGGAAGTCGGCCATTTTTAATTAATCGTGTAATTTTGGCGCAATTTATGCCAAAAGCATTGCCGTGGTGACGATAGACGCCAAAAAGCACGCCCCCCCCCCTTCATCTGATTGGTCCATATTTGATAGTTCCTACTTTCTGCCATAACTTTTGAATGGCTTGACATAAAGACTTGTACTCTACACGACCTGGGTGTCAGCGTATCAGGTCTTAACCAGCAGATGACAACAATAGCTGTGCAATGGAGAACTTGGCTCCTGTGACCACTTCCTCCTCCAGTGCTCTGTGATCTTCAGCCTCAAGCTAACTACCAACCAACATGACTGACCAGGCCAAGGTGGCATTTGTGGCCAGTATACTTTATTCAGCTACTGCCCAAACTTGACAAATGGCATGGTCAAACATGAAGGATGCAATGGGACAACTCTTGTCCTTCCTTTTTCCAATATTTATTGTCTCATTGGAGGAATATGAGGTTGAAAACCTTCAAACAGAAACAGAAATGTATGAACATCACTTTTAAAGAAAACATGTATTATCTACTTTTTAAATATTTTAAGTAACTTAATGTTCAAAGTAATTGTAACTTTAACACAAATGATTCTGAAGTGCAAAACATTTGCCATTTTAATCCATGCCAGTAGCTTCTTCAAAGTTTGACCCAAGCTGAATAGTTGCTTCTCCTCTTTTGTCTGAAGCCACACTGAAGTGCAGAGAGATTCTGCTGGTGCACTGAAGGCAGCTGCTCTCATTCAGCTAATCAGCTGGTGATGAGTTTGGGGATTTTTCCTCTCCTCAGCAGGAAGGCAATGCATTGCCCCACTCTGCCTACCGGTGGCGTTGTTACCTGACAGGCTTTGACTTTGAACTCAACAGTGACTGAGTGTGCCACGGCACTGTGGAAGCACAACTCCTCCATCTGCTCTTCCCTTGACCTTTCCAGTACAGAGATGAGGGTTTTCGACCATCAAGAACTCCTACCACCCAGCACACGGACTGTTTGCCCTCCTGCCCTCTGGGAGACGCTACAGGACACGAACCACCAGGTTCAGGAACAGCTTCTTTCCCTCAGCTGTCTCCTTGCTGAACTCTGCCCCCCCAGCCCCCCCCCCCCCCCCCCCCCCCCCCCCTCCTTCAATCACACACAGCAACCCCCCACCCTTCCACCCCCCCCAGGAAGTGAACGGGGCTAGTACCCACTGACTCTTTGCCCCATTCTGCACAACAGTTTTTAATATATTTGCACTGGACTTTTTACCTTTTAACTACCTCCTCGCACTACTGTAGATTCCTCCACACTCATGTAAATATTGTATTATCTTCAATCACCCATGTACTGTATATACTGCAACTCAAATCTGTGTAAATCGTATAATCACATCTCATCTATTCATAATATAATTTATCATTCATTCATGTCTGACCTGCCCCTTATAACAACATTTATTTATTAATCTGCACTATGTACATACATATTTATATATTTATGTGTATATATGTGTTTATTTCACTGCACAAGCACTTCTAGTTAGATGCTAACTGCATTATGTTGCCCTCTACTTTTTGACATGTGCAATGACAATAAAGTTGAAGCTAATCTATCTAATCTAATTTATTTCGGGTCACTAGTGATCCAGGATCTATTATTGGGGAGGTACCTCACTATTCTGGTGGGATGGTGTTATCCACACAGAAGTTGGGGAGGAGAGAATGACAGGATTATAATCCATCTTGCTAAGAACAGCTCATGCAGAGCAGCTGTATGCATCTCTGACATTTGCATAAAACAAATCCAACATTTAGTTTTCTCTGGTGTAACTTTTGACAAACAGTTGGAAGTGTGGCAGAGAGAGAGAGAGAGAGACGTGGTTGAAATGACCAGTAATGGCTGGGTTGTTGTGTTTGTCGCTTAGCAACAGCAAAGCTGATGATGTCACGGGCAGCATCTGTATCAGTTGATGGTGGGACGTAAACTGCCGCTACAGTAACATTGGTGAAGTCTCTTGGTGGATAATGAGAATGAAAACTCACAGCTACCAGTTTAATATCCAGCTACAGGAGTGATGTTTCACAGCAACATGTCCTCGATTACACCATCTGTTGTTGACAAGCACTGCAACTCCAGTGCTCATGCTTTTTCCTCTTTCAGTCTCTGTCTGCCCATTTCGTCTGAAAGCTGGGAAGGGAGACACTCAAGTCACGGATATGCTCCTGCTGATTTTTATCCCAGCCGCTTCGCACTCTGCTGCAAACCACCCAGCAGATACTAAAGGTCTTGGCCTGATGAATCCAACAGGACAACATCATCTGCAAGATTAAATCCAGTGGTGGATTAAATCCGGTGGATTAGACGCTATATAAATTTGAATTGAAGTTAAAATTGAATTGAGGTACTCAGTGTGGATCTCATGCACCCCCGGCACCTTGTCACTGAGGAGCTTGCAACTACTGTACCTCAGTGACTTCGGCGTGGGTGATGAGTCCCCAGCCTCTGCTTCCTCAGTAGAAGGCCTATCGGTGGGATTGAGGGAATCTTCAATCAAACCAATCAGTCAAACTTTATTTATAAAGCCCTTTTCATACATATGTGTAGCACAAAGTGCTTTACATGTTTAAAAATTGTACAATTTAAAGCTACAAAACAGGGCCCAAACCCCACTCCCCCACATACACACAACAGACACGTCATTATAAATAAAATGTAGAGTTAAAACCAAAAAAAAAAGGATGAGCATAGAGAGACCAGAGAGGAAATGCCACCTTACGGAGCCATCTGCATCAGGAAGGGGACGCCAACCCAGCCAACCCAGCCATCCCACCCATCATCAGGGGTCGCCTCTACCCCAGGCAGGGCGAAGAGGTCCTGCATCATCCTCCCACTGGAAGCAAGTCTTCCAAGTATTCCTTCCAATATCCCCAGTTGAGATCAGCTCCTCACTTATGGCCCTTTTCCACTAGTACCTACTCAGCTCGCTTCTACCCGCCACGCCCCGTCTTGCACTTTTCCACTACGGGCCGAGGCGGGTGGAGCCGTGCCAAGCAGATACTTTTTCTGTAACTCTGCCAAGGTTCTAACCGGGCTGAGCCGGCACTATTTCTGACATCACCACCCTCCACGCGACTGATTGGTCGGGGGCGGGGCCATCAGACGTTTGAATCAGGAAGTGGGAGTCAGCGCTAGAACGACTCGCGGCGATTTTATTATACAGCGCTAACGTCTGTTTGGTGATCCAACTCTGAGGTGCAGATGTTCATAAACCTGGTGGCTGAGGAGAGAATTAAAAAAGGGATGTAGACGGGCGATAAGGAACGATCAGATCCACCAGGAGCTCTGTTTTACTCTCAGCCACTCGCGGCTCCAGCTGATTTCTGATCTGCGCCGACACGAACAAAGCGGTTGCGCAATCGAGTAAGTCACAGCAGCTTCACCCCAACCCGCCCACTTCTCCCCTGGCTGTGGAAAAACGGGGACAAAGCGGGTAGAGGCGAGACGAGGCGTGACGAGCCGAGTCGGGCTGAGTAGATACTAGTGGAAAAGCGCCATTGTACTGTAAACAGTGTTGGCACAGAGTACCGATTCCCCTTTCTGAGGTGCCGGATTGTTTGCCAGAATGTCTTTAATGCCGACCGACAGTCCTCCTCCATGGCCTCACTGAACTCCTCCGAGACCAGAGTTTTTGCCTCCAGGACCACTTGGCTGCGGATTGCTTGGCCTGCCGGTAACTGTTAGTTAGTTAGATACAGTAGGACTCCTAATTCAGCCTGACAGCACCACCGGTTTCGGGGTTGCTGCCACAACAGGCACCAGAGACCTTGCGTTCTCATTTACCAGGGTAAACTCCAACACATGGTAACTGAGCTGGGGTGGCTATGAGCAAGCCCACCTCAGCTCACCGCTGCTCACGCTTTTTTTTTTTGTCTGCATATATATTAATGGTTAATACCAAGTTTGGTAAAAACCTAAAGCATATATATGCATTTTAAGATATCATCAATTTCATACATAACATATGATGTTTGTTTTTTTTTGTTCTTGTTTTTTAACATATGTGGGGGGGGGTTGGCATCCGCTGCTAGTCTGAAATGAGAGAAACACAGGGAAACGCACAATGGGCACACAAGCCTTTGAAATCTGTAAGAGAGAAAACAAAAACAAACAGACACGAGAACAAGCAGAGACACAAACAGCAACCATTTCATGTCTCTGAAACTGAATCAAGACTAGGCTACTGCGATTATCTGTCCCCCAAAACTGTGGAGTGAGTATGTAGGTTGAGTGAGCAGGGGCCTCATTTATAAAAGAGTGCGTAGGATTCATACTAAAAGTGTACGTGCGCCCAAAAGCCGGAGTTATAAAACCGTGTTCACGCACATCTGCACGCAATGTTCTCTTTACAAATCACAGTCCAGCTGGAAGGTTGCGCACGTGAATTCACCTCATACCCCGCCCTCTACACGCCCACTTTTTTTACCAAGAATGGTCAATGCAAAGCACCTGGCGACTGTATTTGTATATAAATGAACCTGCCGATCAACGGTGTTTTACACTCAAAAATCATGGCAGGGAAGACCAGAAAGCGAAATTCCGCGGAAACTGAGATGGAGATGTTGTGGATGAGGTGGAGGCAGGAAAACCACATCACTAACAAAAATAAAGCGAGTGAGTTGTCTGCCAGAATCTGATTTGTGGCCGTGGGAGCGCGCACAGCAGCCCATTGAGTGATAGCGCTGAAACGTCAGATTTTCAGATTATTAAGCTCAAGAATGAGATCAAGTCATATTTAGGCAGAAACAACCTTCCATTAACTGTATTTGGCCTTCAATCAATTTTTGGCAGGTGAAAAGATCAATTTTCAGGGGAGAAATCAGATTCTGGCAGGCAATCACTTTTTGGCACGACACCGGCACGGCGTGTCCTGCACCAAAATGTTCGTGTGCGAGGGTCAGGGTTGGCGTAAAGATACACACATTTTTCGGTTAGTTTTTTTTTTTTTTTAAATCCCAACCTTTGTGTAGAAGGTGGCGTGCGCATTTTTCATGCCCTGTTTTGTGCGCACGCAAGCTTTATAAATGAGGCCCCAGGTCTGTATGTCTGTGTAACTGTGGGTGTGCAAAGTGAAAACAAGGCTTTACCTGAACTGCAATTATAGTGGAGAAGGGAGGGCACAACCCCACTATCCGAGAGACCAGAAGCCGACAAGGAAGGCCACCAGTTTTTACTGTTGTATATGCACTATTTGCAGATTTGTTACATTTTTCTTTAGCTGCTGCACTAGAAGTCCTTTCAAGATGGTAATTTTGATTCTGTAATGTGTTGCCCATGTCAAAATTGACAATAAAGTCAACTTGACTTGACCCAACTGAACAAGAGAAAACTTTGATTTAAAATGTTTAAGACTGAAAATGTTTGTATTTTGTATTCTCGATCAACACATCCGTTTTCTCTCATTGACAACAACTGTTGTGCAATTAAACTCTCAAAAGTATAACAATCATTGTTAAATAAGAGTGGGCATAGGTGAACTGAAGAATAAAGCCTGAATTAAGGTTCCGCGTTGAACCAACGCAGAACCCCCTGCGAGCGATGATAAAGTTGATACTTTGTTTGGTTTACGTTTTTTCCGGTCACAGTGAATCAAAGAGATAAGGACAGCTATTGTACAAAAAAACAAAACAACCCATCACACACAACAAACAACCAAATCACACACACGAAGAAAAGAGCGCTGAAAGTTCACGACTGCTTCACGAACCGGAACCGGAAATGCGTTGCTACCAAGCGAACCAATCACAGCCCTCTCGGTCTGCGTTGGGTCCGCGTTGCTTCGACGCGTAGTTACAATTTTTGGTAGGTGCAGGTCAGGCTACAGCGTAGGCTACGCGAGGTAGGCTCTGCGTCGATTTAACGCAGAACCATAATTCAGGTTTAAGAGTGAGCTGTTAATCTGTTGATTTTGGAGACGCAACCTCTCCTGATTGACTGTTCATTCTTTTACAAATGCCAAATCTCAGGCATGAGCTCCCTCTGACACTTAAAACAATGTCTTAAAGTGAAATGTAATACGATGTAAACACAGCGTAGTGTAAAGGCAACCCATGCCTGA
Source organism: Cololabis saira (assembly GCF_033807715.1). Taxonomy (NCBI): domain Eukaryota; kingdom Metazoa; phylum Chordata; class Actinopteri; order Beloniformes; family Belonidae; genus Cololabis; species Cololabis saira. The sequence goes on along the minus strand of NC_084593.1, from coordinate 46,121,498 downwards.
ATGACTTAACATTTTAACATTCATAGACCGAAAACGTTTCCAATGTCTGAAAAGCGTGATAGACACTTCAAAAGAAGAAAATCTCCTGAGAAGAGGCGAATAAGTGGGTAAGTAAGAAGAAACGAGTGCCTTCACTAGAAGTAAGCTCATGTTTTGACATTCTCACACTAGTCACCTCTAGTTAGCTTAAAGCCCTGGGGCACTGTGTGTGTATGGTGTGGACTTCTCCACACTCGCTAAGGTGGTGTTGTGTGTGGGTTTTTGTCTGCGTGGAGGTAAACATGTCCATGTTAATACCTTTGTCAGGGCTGCTGGTGCTGCTTCATTGTCATTCAGGTGAGTGGTAAGTACTCTTAATTATGCTGCAACATCATTCCCCCTTTTTTTGTCTTTTTCTCATTTGATTCCTTTTTTTTGATTTCCACTCTTCCCCCCCCCTCCCCCCTTCCTCTGTCAGCATCTTCCTCCCTTTCTTCATTTACAATCTCCCACACACTCTCTTTCTCTCAAATTCCATTTCAGTGTCTTGCTTTGGCAGGACATGCTGAGCTAGTGCCAAAGCAATAATGAGAACTGTCAAGCAGCGACAAATGAACAGGTGAGAGAGACGCAGGGAGAAAGAAAGAAAAGAAAGAAAGAGAGACGCAGAGACAAAGGGAGAGAGAGACATGAATATGAAGTACTGGCACTGCTGTGACTACTGACAGTCCACTCACGCATGCATGGACACACAAGCACTGCCGTGCTGCTCTTTTTCACACTGCAGATCCCAGCAACATGTGCTCTGGTGGCCCAAACACACATTCACACCTACAAGTTGATTTCTTTTCTCCTGCTAATATTACATTTGCTGTGATACATATCCAAACAAGAATTCATCATCTCAGATACAGCATAAGCTTAGCTTACGAAAGATTTACTTGAAACATTCTGTGTCTGGCAGTGTGTGAAAAGTTAGCTTACCTTAAACACATTTCCTACCAGTGGAGTCACCAGGGGCCTCATGTACAAAGAGTGTGTGGATTTCGACATGGATCCGTGCCTGGAATTCTTGCGTACGCAAAAAGAAATTCAAATGTTCAAAACTGTGCGTACGCCCAAATCCACGCACGTTTCTTTAAACATCACAATCAACGTGGAATCAAGCGTATATGCGGGAGCACAACACTCCTCCCTGTCTCCTCCCTCAAGTAGATCCATTTGAATATGATAAATATTCATTAAAAACCGCTCATCCTAACAAGGAACTTATTTAAAAACTTAATTAAAAAAAACATCGGCCGTGAGCTGGAGACAGTCCTGTCAAAAGTTGAGGCTGGAAAAATTATTTTTTTTGGGGCATTTCTTCCAATTTAAGCTGTAAAAGAAAACATAGTAACGTGCTGTAGTTGTGTTGACCGCAACGTCAGTGGGCAGCGTCAGTGCATCATTACACTCCTTTTCTTGTTTGTATTTTAAGAACCGACACCAGAACTTAAGTTGGTGGATGAAAAACAGCTCCTCGTTCCATTTTATTTTCACGCGTATTAAGCCCAATGTACATGTGTATTGAGTCTTACACATTGTGGATCTCTGCGATCACCTCTTTCATAAATATAACAATTTGGGGGAGTTCAGTGAGTTTGGTGTCCGGGTCTATTAAGGGCTGTCTGGTCTCTGTATGATCGGAGCAGGAGTCAGGTTCTCATCGCCGACAGTAGATCAGACTTGTTCCCGGTGCATGTTGGACTCCGGCAGGGCTGCCCTTTGTCACCGGCCCTGTTCATAATTTTTATGGACAGGATTTCTAGGCGTAGCCAGGGGCCGGAGGGGATCCGGTTTGGGAACCTCAGGATTGCATCTCTGCTTTTTGCAGATGATGTTGTCCTGTTGGCTTCCTCGGACCGGGACCTTCAGCATGTGCTGGGGCGGTTTGAGGCCGAGTGCGACGCAGCAGGGATGAGAATCAGCACCTCCAAGACCGAGGCCATGGTTCTCCACCGGGAAAGGGTGGCGTGCCTTCTCCGGGTGGGTGGAGAAGTCCTGCCTCAGGTGGAGGAGTTCAAGTATCTCGGGATCTTGTTCACGAGTGAGGGAACGATGGAGCGGGAGATTGACAGACGGATCGGTGCAGTTATGCGGTCGATGTACCGGACCGTCGTGGTGAAGAAGGAGCTGAGTTGAAAGGCGAAGTTCTCGATTTACCGGTCAATCTACGCACCTACCCTCACCTATGGTCACAAACTTTGGGTAGTGACCGAAAGGACAAGATCGCGGATACAAGCGGCCGAGATGAGTTTCCTCCGCAGGGCGGCTGGACGCTCCCTTAGAGATGAGTTTCCTCCGCAGGGTGGCTGGACGCTCCCTTAGAGATGAGTTTCCTCCGCAGGGTGGCTGGACGCTCCCTTAGAGATGAGTTTCCTCCGCAGGGTGGCTGGACACTCCCTTAGAGATAGGGTGAGGAGTTCGGTCACCCGGGAGGAGCTCGGAGTCGAGCCGCTACTCCTTCACATTGAGAGGAGTCAGCTGAGGTGGCTTGGGCATCTGTACCAGATCCTTCTGGACACCTCCCTAGGGAGGTGTTCCAGGCATGTCCCTCCTCCCTAGGGAGGTGTTCCAGGCATGTCCCTCCTCCCTTGGGAGGAGTTCCAGGCATGTTCCTCCTCCCTAGGGAGGTGTTCCAGGCATGTCCCTCCTCCCTAGGGAGGTGTTCCAGGCATGTCCCTCCGGGAGGAGATCCCGGGGAAGACCCAGGACACGCTGGTGAGACTATGTCTCTCTGCTGGCCTGGGAACGCCTTGGACTCCCCTCGGAAGAGCTGGAGGAAGAGCTGGAGGAAGCGCTGGAGGAAGCGCTGGAGGAAGCGCTGGAGGAAGCGCTGGAGGAAGAGCTGGAGGAAGTGTCTGGGGTGAAGGAAGTCTGGGCATCTCTGTTGAGACTGCTGCCCCCGCGACCCGGTTCCGGATAAGCGGTGGAAAATGGATGGATGGATGGGTGAATAACATAAACTTATATTTAAATCATGAAGCATCCCGATCTGATTCCTCCGCTGCAGAAATAAAGACAAGTTGTTCCAACGTGATTATAGAGGTGCAAACGTGAGAAATAAAGAACAAGCTAATCCTTACAACCTACACTCACAGGATGTCCTCCGCATGTTGGTTCCTCGAGCACTCGAACACTGAACTTGGAAAAAAAGCCTTCAGATATGCTGCTCCCTCGTCATGGACTGACTTTCAGAATGATCAGACTTGTGATTGTTTTACATTATACAGACCTGTTCCTGAGTTTTTGTTGTATGTTATTTGTGTCCCTGACTATAGTGTGTGACTGCTGTTTGTTGTTTTCTTTCGCTGTTGTAACCTTCTTGGTCAGGTCACTCTTGGAAAAGAGATTTTAATCTCAATGAGACTTTACCTGGTTAAATAAAGGAAACTAACTCACTGTGGCAGGGTGGAGGATTGGGCGTGGTCTGCGGGGAGCAGCACACAGGTGACGCGGGCCTGGTTCGGCTGATTGGGCACAGGTGTGCCCAATCAATCTCTCCACCCTGCCTGGGTATTTAAGGAGCGGCCGCACACCAGCAAAGGGTTCTGCTCACAGGGGACACCGAGCTGCTGAGTGCAGCACACATCTGGGTGAAAATAAATCACGAATTTCTCCACGAAACCCCCGTGTCCTCTTTCCTGTCTGGCGACCTCAGTAGCACTTGATTGCTACACTCATTAAAGTTGCTGTAACTCTGAGTGTTGCATCTGCAGGAGGAGAGACCGGTCTGGGTCCCGGCCTCCATCACCAGGAGTAGAGACCGGTCTAGGTCCCGGCCTCCATCACCGGAGAAACATTTTCTGGAGTCCAGCAACTGACTCGATATCAGACTCTGAAAGTTGCCTAAACATTCAATAACAACTTTATTCATTCATTGCTGAGTCACATCAGTTTGTACCAACCAACCTTTCCTTGACATCTTAGTTTTATTTTAAAAGAACTTTAGGGAACTGGTTCTTTGCTGCAAAATTTATTGTAATGTTTTTCTGTCCAGACACAATTATGGGATATTTTAAGGATCAGGGGGCTCATTTATAAAGCTTGCGTGCGCACAAAACAGGGCTTGAAAGATGCGCATGCCACCTTCTACGCAAAGGTTGGGATTTAAAAAAAAAACTTAACGGGAAAACGCGCGTATCTCTACGCAAACTTTCATCCTAGCGGACAAACATTTTGAAGATATGGGGAACTGGCGATGCAGACGGTGAGGTGGTGAAATGAAGCCAGAATCATGTCATACTTTTAATGTCATCACATATCAGACTTATAATATAATAGCGCTGATTGTGTCCCTCTGTGTTTGAAGCACAGAGTCAGTCAGGACTCTGGTGCTGCTGCTGCAGCCGTGGTGCAGGACACGCCGGGAACCTCCTCGTCACCCACCACGACAACTGTGGAGTGACTGAGGACAGAACAAATGAGTGCCGGGCCACTCTCCTCTTGGCCTCCACCTTCAGATCGCACCACTTCTTTTTTATTTCTGCCGCAGATCTGTCCGTGCCAATTTAGTGCAGCAACAACGTGCTGCCACTCACTCGCTTTCTTTTTGTTAGTGATGCCACTACTGTGACCACCAAATAATGTGGTTTTCCTGTCCTCCACCTCATTCACAACATCTCCATCTCAGTCTCTGTGAAATTTAGTGGCACGGTGGCTCGACACGTCTCATTCATCCTGACGCAGCAGAAACAGACTGCAGGAAGCCGCTGCGCATGCTCAGCAGGCTCATTTATATGCAAATACAGTCATCAAGTACTTTGCATTCACCATTCATGGTATAAAGTGGGCGTGTAGAGGGCGGGGTATGAGGCGAATTCACGTGCGCAACCTTCCAGCTGGACTGTGATTTATAAAGAGAACATTGCGTGCAGATGTGCGTGCACACGGTTTTATAAATCCAGATTTTTTTGTGCGCACGCCATTTTCGGCTTTTGAGCGCACGTACACGCGGACTCTTTTATAAATTAAGCCCCTGGCTTGTATCTCGAGCAGTCGTCCCATACGGTTATCCCGGCATGGAGACATGTACGACCTGTCAGCAGCTCCGGCTGAAAGAATAATGTTTGTCCGAACCGGAGAGCAGCTGGGCCCAGTTCAGGGCAGCGATCCAGAAGGATCCTCTTGGTGACCTAAACCAGCTGATGATCCAGTCTTCACCCTGGACCTGTAGATCAAACATAATTAGGGCCTGAGCACTGACCGTGCAAAGGCCCTATTGTAGGAATTTTATTTATTTTATTTATTTTTTTCTCGTTTTTCTTCCGACGAAATGAGGGCCTTTTTTCCCCCCTAAACGTGCCTCAAAAGTCACCAAATTTGGCACGCAAGCCAGGCCTGGTTAAAAATGTGATATTTAATGGTTTGCATTAATGGGCGTGGCCTAATGGCTCAACAGTGCCCCCTACAAAACTTTGTGCCTCAAGCCCCACAATACAGTTTGACGTACATGCACGAAAATCGGTATACACCTGTATCATGTCGCAACTTAAAGAAAAGTCTCTTGGCGCCATGGCCGAAACCCAAACATGAAGTCGGCCATTTTGAATTAATCGTGTAATTTTGGCGCAATTTAAGCCATTTCTTCTGCCGTTTCTTCGCCCGAACCGCACCCAGGTGTGTTATACATCAGAATATGCCTCTCGATCCTAGCGATGATAGGCATTACTTTTCTCAGTCAAAAGCGTTACCGTGGCGATGATAGATGCCAAAAGGCGCCCCCCCCCCCCCCTTCATCTGATTGGTCCATATTTAATAGTTCCTACTTTCTGCCATAAATTTTGAATAGTTTGACACGACAAGGGTCGTGGGTGGTGTCATCTGACTCGGTTTGGAGTACTTGACCTTCATTGGCATGAATAAGCCCTGCCCCTTATTCTGATTGGTCGATATTTGATAGTTCCTATTTTCTGCCATATTTGTGGAATGGTTTGACAAAAAGAGTCATGGGTGGTGTCATCGGAGTTTGAGTCCTTGAGTCCTCTTCACCTTTATTGGTGAAAATTGCACACGCGTGGGCCCGTTCCTTGCTTCTTGCAGGTTTAATTGTGTTTTGCATTTTGCATAGAAAAAGGAATAGTTAATAATGAATTCATTTTTGATTGTGTGTGTATATATACCTTATTTTCTGCACCATAAGGCGCATCGTATTAAAAGGCGCACCTTCAATAAATGGCCAATTTTAACATATAGTTTTCAGAAAGCTGGTTTTGTTAATTAAGTTTGACTTACATTACTTTACTTCTTTTCTTTTTTTTTTATTCCCTGTAGCGCATCTCCATCAGGTAGATACGTAACTCAACCCAAACCACTATAGTACGGTATCTTAACGTATATTCCGTGCACCTTATAATGAGGTGAGCCTTATGTGTTAAAGGACGCAATTGTTCTGCCATTTCAAACAAATGAACATATAGACTGTGATGGATTGCTCTATCAAATCCTATACCACAGACTGATACTGCCCTTACATCCGATCAAATATGAATGTCACACTAAACTACTTTTTTCAATGTGTGCAGCAAAGGCATGACCACAAAACCTCCCTTATGAGGGATGGCAACGCCCTTTTTTTGGAACTTTGGATACTTTTGCACACTTGATTTGGTCTGATGGATGAGAGACACAGAATATATTTAGAAAGTCAGACCTGAATGGGTACTGAAAGAAGAGCGACCTTTCTGAGAAAACCTTGTAGACAATGAATATTCCATCAGTGCACTCAACAATGTTTTTTTATCACGCAAACATCACCTTCAATAAAAAATATGTCATTTCCTGTGGAGATTTTCATTGTCCACTCATCAGTATGTAACTGACTGTACTGTCCTTTCACATGAAGTCTGTGTGGAATTGGTCCATCAAAGTGTTGTTTTTTTAAGGAGTTTGACACCCGACCAGAAGTCCCATCACTAGTGGCACCAGAAGCCCCAAAAAAATTTGCTCTGACAGTCTTCAAATAATCTGAGCTAAAGGGCCATCTGATTTTCTTGCATGTCTCTTGATCTTTTAGAGGTGGTTTTCATAGGGAAATTCAGAAATACGATCCAGACTACCAAACTGCTGTACATCCATCTGAAGATTAACTAAACCATGCACATTATACACGATGGCATCTTTGCCATAAATCTCAACAAAACGTGAGAAAAGTTTTAAGCAGTGTGAATATTGACAGTGGGACAATGAGAGGTCTGCAATGATTAGAATAGCAATGGCATTGGACAGCAACATGAAGTTGTTGTACATATTACTTGGCAAAAAGGAAGACATAAGGACAGGGCCAATATATATATATATATATATATATATATATATATATATATATATATATATATATATATATATATATATATATACATATATATATATATATATATACACACATATACATATATATAGTAGAAATAGTCTAAATTCAGTGGCCTTCCATCTGCCTATTTCTCTAAATCGGGGTTTTCGTGCAAATTCCACAGGAGTATAAGGTTGCTGCTTTTTCATACAATCAGACATTTGATTAACAGCATTTGCAGATAACCTAACATTGAATGGATCTTGCCACATTAGCAACAATTTTCTGACCACACCCAAACAAACCAAATGCATATAGTCCATTGGAAATTGTGACACCATACTAACATTTGAACCATGAAAAGGATTTGGCCCATTTTGATGATCATCATAAACCTGCTGAGCAAAAGATTCATTAGTCCTTAATGTGCTATCAGTTAATGGAAAAGTCATCCATCTGTTCAGATATAGCCCTCGTTGTACACACTTGTCACAACCATAATATCCATTATGGGGCTTTATGTTCTTTAAAAATGCTTTTGCAGGTGTATCACATATCACTGAGTCAACATTCAGAAAAACCTGTTTTCAATTAAAGTTGAGACCCTTTTCCAGTTCCTGTAACTCAACAACAAAATTCTTAAAAAATGTATCAGCAGATCGTGGTTCGTTGGGTCCACAAAACAAAACAATAATGAAAGGCTCTTTCATTGGAACACTGACCAATAGTCCTAAAATAGGCCAAAGTTGAATGCCTGAAGTCTTAAACAGGGGTAAACCATCAATATTTATCTGCAATTTCAAGGTGAAATTAAAGCTGCAAGCAGCGATGAACAGGCCCAGGCGTCACACGACTCTCTATATCAAACCATTCAAAAGTTATGGCAGAAAGTAGGAACTATCAGATATCGACCATTCAGAAGAAGGAGCGGGGCTAATTTGCAGCAATTATATTCAAGTACTCAAAACCGAGTCAGATGACACCACCCACGACTCTCTATGGCAAACCATTCAAAAGTTATGGCAGAAAGTAGGAACTATCAAATATGGACCAAAGGGGGGGCACGCGTTTTGGCGTCTATCGTCGCAACGGTAACGCTTTTGACTGAGAAAAGTAATCCGCATCATCGCAGGATGGAGACGGACATTTTGATGTATAACACACCTGGGTGTACGTTGGCGCCTAGAGACTTTTCTTTAAGTTGCGACATGATACAGGTGTATACCGATTTTCGTGCATGTACATCAAACCGTATTGTGGGGCTTGAGGCACGAAGTGTTCTAGGGGGCGCTGTTGAGCCATTAGGCCACACCCATTAATGTAAACCATGAAATATCAAATTTATCGCCAGGCCTGGCTTCCGTGCAAAATTTGGGGAACTATCAAGTATGGACCAATCAGATGAAGGAGGGGCACGCTATTTGCCGTCTATCGTCGCCACGGTAATGCTTTTGACTGAGAAAAGTAATGCGCTTCGTCGCAGGATCAAGACGCACATCTTGATGTATAACACACCTGGGTGTACGTTAAGGTTCGGCCGAAGAAGCGGCCGCAGAAATGGCATAAATTGCGGCAAAATTACATGATTAATTCAAAATGGCCGATTTCCTGTTCGGTTTCGGCCATGGTGCCAAGAGACTTTTCTTTAAGTTGCGACATGATACAGGTGTGTACCGATTTTCGTGCATGTGCGTCAAAACGTATTGTGGGGCTTGAGGCACAAAGTTTTCTAGGGGGCGCTGTTGAGCCATTAGGCCATGCCCATTAATGCAAACCATTAACTATCAAATTTTCCGCCAGGCCTGGCTTGCATGCAAGATTTGGTGACTTTTGTGGAACGTTTAGGGGGGCAAAAAGGCCCTCATTTCATCGGAAGAAGAAAAAAAAAAAAAAAAGAGGAAAAAAAATCCTACAGATACAATAGGGCCTAATAATAATCAGCAAGTGAGTCAGTGATCAGAAAACAATGTCCTTTTGATCGAGGACAATATGCCAAAATAGTGACACTGCCCTCAAACCGTGTTCTGAATAGAGTACTGAGTGTTGGTCTTTAGGATAGTTTGAGCGTTTTTTAGAAGGTCAGGGTAGTCAAATCTCAGTATACTTAAAAGAGCTGAAAGAGCACAAAAATGAAATTCCAAAGGCTAGGGCCCAACTACAGATTCTTCCTTTGAGAGGAGATGGCTCAAATGTATACCTGACCAAAAGGTGGCGCTATGGAGTTCATCCAAGATTGTCATATCCACTTTTTCAGAATGGAAGGCTGATTAAATGCACAGATTTTGAGCCTTAAGCCAAACAGTGGCAAGGAAAAACTCCCCTTTAGGAGGGAAGAAACCTTGAGCAGGACCAGGCTCATAAGGGGGGACCCTCCTGCCGAAGGCCAGACTGGGGGAGTCAGGGACGTCAGCAGCACACAGCAGGCAGGTGGAAGCAGCAGCGGGATGACCAGAGGTGGGGGGGGGGGGGGGGGCGTCAGCAGCACACAACAGTCATGTGGAAGCAGCAGCGGGATGACCAGAGGGGGGTGGGGGTGCAGGCAGGCGGAAGCAGCAACAGCACATGGCATACGCTGAGAAATTAGACTTGGACTGCAAACATGCACCACATTTGAGCCAGATTAAACAATGTATGGCTGAGTTACAGCTATACATTGATACAGCCATTGACACAGACTGGGCCGTTGAAATGGTTGTCTGCACAGATTGTAAACAACAAATTATTGTGTAATGGTTAAAACAATTCACCGAATTCAACCTTTCACTGAAGAATTATGAAAAAAAATCATGAATGAGACTGAGATATAGTGCTATATTTCTACAAAGTTTGGTGACACTGATTGAAATATAATTTGTCATAGAAAATATATATTCACTGTCAAAAAATTTAAAATGTCACTCTACATATACCGTTTGATCTATCTGAATGAAACTCAGGATTTAATGAACGCAAAGTAAATAGTGTTTGTGGTGAGTATGAAGTTCATCTGACAAATAGAGATATGATCATCAGTTAAAATTTGATATTTTCAAAATACAAAGTGAGTTAAAAAAAATGCCTTTGTGAAAGGGATATGATCCTTGAATTTCACCTCCCAGGGTTCGCCAGAATTTCGTTGGGGGGGGGAATTTTCCTCGGGGCCAAACTCCTCTCAGACCCAAGTTTTTGCCTCCAGGACTGCGACTTGCTTGACCTGCCGGTACTTGCCGGAGTCCCACAGGCTAACATAGCCCGATAGGACTCCTTCTTCAGTCTGACGGCATCCCTTACTTCCGGTGTCCTCCACCGGGTTCTGGGGATGTCTCCACAACAGGCACTAGAGACTTTGCGTCCACAACTTCGAGCAGCCGCGTCGACAATGGAGGCAGAGAACATGGTCCACTCGGACTCAATGTCCCCCGCCTCCCCCGGGATCTGAGAGAAGCTGTCTCGGAGATGAGAGTTGAAGATGTCCCTGACAGAGGGCTCAGCCAGACGTTCCCAACAGACCCACACAATACGTTTGGTTCTGCCCGGTCCGTCCAACGTCTTCCTCCGCCAGCGCATCCAACTCACCACCAGGTGGTGATCAGTTGACCGCTCAGCCCCTCTCTTCACCCGAGTGTCCAAGACATACGGCCGAAAATCAGATGAAACGACAACAAAGTCGATCATTGAACTCCGGCCTAGGGTGTCCTGGTGCCACGTGCACTGATGGACACCCTTATGCTTGAACATGGTGTTCGTGATGGACAAACTGTGACTAGCACAGAAGTCCAACAACAAAACACCGCTCGGGTTCAGATCGGGGAGGCCGTTCCTCCCAATCACGCCTCTCCAGGTAACACTGTCATTGCCCACGTGAGCGTTGAAGTCCCCCAGTAGAACAATGGAGTCCCCAGTTGGAGCACTATCCAGTACTCCTCCCAGGGACTCCAAGAAGGCCGGGTACTCCGCACTGCTGTTCGGGCCCGTAGGCACAAACAACAGTGAGAGACCTTTTCCCGACCCGAAGGCGCAGGGAAGCGACCCTCTCGTTCACCGGGGTGAACTCCAACACATGGCGGCTGAGCTGAGGGGCTATAAACAAGCCCACACCAGCTTGCCGCCTCTCACCCTGGGCAACTCCAGAGTAGTGGAGGGTCCAACCCCTTTCAAGGAGCTGGGATCCAGAGCCCAAGCTATGTGTGGAGGTGAGCCCGACTATCTCTAGCCGGTATCTCTCAACCTCACGCACAAGCTCCGGCTCCTTCCCCCCCAGCGAGGTGACATTCCATGTCTCTACTGCAAGGGTTTTGGTCCAGGGATTGGGGTGTCGAGGCACCCCGCCACGACTGCTACCCAGCCCACGTTGCACCAGCCTGTCATGGTCCTTCCTGCGGGTGGTGAGCCTACAGGAAGGTTTGCCCACGTTGTCCTTTCGGGCTGAGCCCAACCGGGTCCCATGAGCAAAGATCCGGCCACCAGGCACTTGCCTTCAATCCCCAAGCCCAGGCCTGGCTCCAATCCGGGCGACGTAACGGTCCTTGATTTTTTCTTTTCCATGAGTAGGTTTTGAACAGCTCTTAGTCTGGACCGTCACCTAGGACATGCTTGCCATGTGAGACCCTACCAGGGGCGTAATGCCCCAGACAACATAGCTCCTAGGATTATTTGGGCGACACAAACTCCTCCACCACAATAAGGTGGTGGTTCAAGAAGGGGTATACAGTCCCCAAAGTTGACATTTAGTCCACAGGAAGTGCATTGCAATCAGTGTCCAAACCACATGAAAACCCCAAATCAATTACCTATAATTCCAAACTAATTGATAAGAAAGCTTAATACACCAGAACACCAAGAATGGTCTTCATAAACTGAAGAAGCTAAGTAACATTTGACACAAAAATGAGCTGAAAGTGTCAGATTGATATGCAGAAAATATGGTATATTGATTGTAAGTTGCAAACAGTCTCCAGTGTCAAAGCCTAATGTTTTGTTGATCCACCCTATACAGTCTCTTTCAGAATGGAGTTACACAAAAACACATATGCCATTATGAACCCACACAACCCACACCACAGAGGAAGGTTGCAGAGTGAGAGCTATCGAGTGAACGAAGAAAGAGGATCCTAGACTCCATCCTTCAGAAAAACCAACGACAAGAGGAGGACAGAAGGTGGAGGACGATAGGGGGAGATAATGAAGGAGGGCATGGAATGAATGAAATGGCAGATTAGAGAGGGGGAGAGTAAATTGAAAGTATTGAGTGACTGGGAGAGGAGTGGAGGGTCGAAAAAAGAAGCACCAGAGACTGAGGCAAGTTTGAAGTCAAAAGAAGAATGAAAAGCACAGAGGCCAAAGAAAAGATGGCTCAGAGCTGTGGAAGACAGGAAGAGAAAACTTTGAAAGGAAAGCGCACTACAGGTAAAGGTTAGAGGAGAGGCAACAAGCAGGCCGAGGAAGAGAGCCACATCAATATGGAGGATCATGATTGGAGGTAGGTCCATGACGACCTTTAAAATAAACCAGGGAAGACGTACAGTAAAAGGAATTACCTGTTACGACATTTACGCTGTCACAGTGGCCGGAAACATGATGATTCATTCTTTCTGCCTTTTGTTAAAATAAACTCAAAATACATATCATAAAAGTATTGATCCAGAACAATTTCACCTTTTATTACCTCAACAAAGGTTTTTCTGTTTTACTTGAAGTTTTCAGCATCATTGGCTAACTGCATGAGTGCTGCTAAAAAGAAATGCCACTGGAAGAGGCAAATGTGGGCAGATCTGTGTTAGTTAGAACAAACAACCATTTCGATATAAAATATTTTCATACATAAAAAGATATGATACTCTGTTCTTGTTGTGTAAAGTGAAAAACTCAGATGCAAGCTCACAGGTGGAGGTAGGTTTGTGCAAAAATAAAAAAGGACTTCAATGTATTCCACACAAGAACAAACTCAGACCACTGCAGAGGCAGGTAATCCAACAATCCAAAACCCAGATCAGAGCCAGAAATCATGGCCTGCAGGAAAGCCAGCGCCTCTACACAAAGACGGGGATTTGTCATTGAACTAAGGGAACCTGTAAGTACAAATACTGAGGTACTGAATAACCAGAAGCAGGTTTGACATCCAGTAAAGATTTTCAAGTTTGAAACACTGACAAGAAACAAAACTAAACAGGAGGCGCAAATAAGAAACTACTTCCACATATAAGATGAGAGAGGAAGAGGAAAAGAAAGGGAAAGAGTCTTGTGCCGTCGCTTGAGAATGCTGCATGTATCAAGCGGAGTCCACCACCACAATGTCTTTAATGAAGTATTTCTGAATTTGAACCACCAGGATATCAGTCGGAATTCATTCTCCAGCACTCTTGGAGGCATACAGATGTTCCTCACACTATTCCAGCTTCCTGGTTGCGTCACTCCATTTATGTTTTACCTTCCAGCATCTTACCTTCCATTATTATGTGCTGGACTGTAGCAGAGCCACCGTACACAGTCTGCACCTGGAGTCTTGTCTGGTGTGTTAGACCTTGGCCTCCATTGCTCTTTGGTTCAAGACCTGTTCTTGTGCTGCTCTGATTAATGCCTCCATGCTGTCCTTCAGACCAGCCTCTTCCAGCCAGTGGTAGGACATTTCAACGTCAGCCACATCCTTAATCAGCCAGTGATACCCGTCATGCATGGGCTTCGCTTTCCATGATGTCTTCTTCACTAGGCTACCACTCCCAAAGGGCTTGATTCTACAGGATGCAGGTTCAAGTCCGGGTTGGCAACCGAGGTGAACCACATTGGGCCCCTGAGCAAGGCCCTGAAACCTGAGGGTGCAGGAAAAATGGCAGCCCAGATCCTAGTCCAACAAGTGATGGGTTAAAAGTAGAGGATGAATTTCAGTATGTTTCGTGAGATGTACATTGAGAAATAAAGATTATTAGTAATATTCCTCCTCACTGAATTTCTGTTATCAAGGGATTCCCTAAGCATCTCATCATTGGGAGCCATCTTCTAGATGTATTTAGAATCTGTCTTGTTCCATCCTTGATGGTGGCTTTGACGCTCACCGATCCCAGGTCTCCCTCCTTGCGCGTTGTGAAGCATCTCATGGTGGTGGACTTGGCCTGAAGCCCTCTATGCATCATTCAGCATGTTTTTGGCTTGAGACCAGTGGTTTCTATCATCCTTGTGGCCAGTTTATCATTGATCGCTGATTATTATTATGATTATTATCGCTGATAAGAGGGGGGAACCGAGGAAGGCGTTGAGTTGAGGGAGGTGTGTTTATCAGTAAGTGTATTTTAAGCAATGAGTCCGTGAACTTCGCCCAGAGCTGCTCTCAGCCAGTGTCCTTGATGTTATCAGGCGGCTCGGTACAGTTCTGAAAACAGGGGTCCACAGATGTTCGTGGGAGAGGGGAGGGTTAGTGTTAGTGGGGGCAGAGTCACCTTGTTTTCATTCCACCAGGAAGATTGTGACCAGAGCGATAGCCCAAAAACCGCCCTGTCAAGGCCAGATTATAGGATCAACAATTAATCAATTCCATGATTGTAGAGTTTCGGAGGAGTGAAAAGAATAGACTCTGAAGACGAGACAAACAAAAGCAGTAGCAGGGCAGACAAATAAGGGAGAGGAGCAGAAAAAGCGTCCGCCTTCGTCGAGAGCCGGAAGAAGAAAAAAAATTCTTCCGGGGCAAAAAAGAAAAAAAATTGCACTAGATAAGGCTTCATGCTGTGGTGTCATTGTGTTTTCCAGCTAATAAGTCACAGATTTTTACTCATCTGCAGACATCTGATTACAAAACAAATTTCCGGCTGAAATAAAAACTTTCTATTTCAGTGTGTTCAAACTTAGATTACGCAATGCTAGTAGTAGTTACAGTGATTCTGACAGTTGGGGGGAAAACTTCAATATGTTACCTTTCAAAAGAGACCAAAACCATACTTGTACTTCAAACGGCTTAAGAATAGTTTTCAATTTACTTTGGGTATGCCTTGGATAGGAGTTTTAGGTGACTTTTACAGGAGTGGCAATGGTCATATGGCTTTCTCCTGTCACATAAAGGTTGAACATTTGGTTAAACTCTAATCCTCAGTGAACCTTCTGACAGTGCAGGTTCGGTTTGTATGACATCAGTGTTCATTTGCTCTATCAAATTTGATTCCTTCTCACCATAAGTCAAGAGCATTGATTTTCAGTGGACATTTGCAGTCTCACACGCAGCTTTGCCAGAAAATGCTCAAAGCATTTCAGGCTTGTGGTGCATTTTTGAAGATAGCTTGAGTGACAAAGTGGGAGAGACGTCTGGTCTCTAGGCTCAGAACTGTTAAGACAATATGTCTCCTACGATTAACAAGATTGGTAAACATAAATCCTCACCATCATGTTGCTCTCTTATCCCTTGCATTTAACCCTTGTGCTGTCTTCGGGTCAAAATAACCTAATTCTCCTATCCTTCTTTCCTCCTGCTCTCTCCTTCCTTCCTTCCTTCCTTCCTTCCTTCCTTCCTTCCTTCCTTCCTTCCTTCCTTCCTTCCTTCCTTCCTTCCTTCCTTCCTTCCTTCCTTCCTTCCTTCCTTCCTTCCTTCCTTCCTTCCTTCCTTCCTTCCTTCCTTCCTTGTTTCCTTCTTATCATTCTTCCTTCCTTCCTTCCTTCCTTCCTTCCTTCCTTGTTTCCTTCTTAT
This sequence comes from Cololabis saira, assembly GCF_033807715.1. Taxonomy (NCBI): domain Eukaryota; kingdom Metazoa; phylum Chordata; class Actinopteri; order Beloniformes; family Belonidae; genus Cololabis; species Cololabis saira. The sequence goes on along the minus strand of NC_084593.1, from coordinate 46,105,542 downwards.
CATTCTTCCTTCCTTCCTTCCTTCCTTCCTTCCTTCCTTCCTTCCTTCCTTCCTTCCTTCCTTCCTTCCTTCCTTCCTTCCTTCCTTCCTCCCTTCCTCCTTCCTTGACCCGAAGACATCACAAGGGTTAAGTGCTGTAAAGTTTTATGTTTATCATTTTAACATAGTTAACTAGTTTTGTTCTGATACATTTTGAAACTGAAGGTCTCAGTAACAATCCCATTGAATAAAAGTAAATTTGAAGATAAAAGTGCTGAAAGGAGAAAGAATGAAACAGTGAAAAACTAATAACTTCAGTGGAATGGGGTCAGAAACATAGAAAGAGAGAGCGAGAGATGGTCCCGGAGAGATGGACAGAGTAGAAGCGACGGAAGAGGAAGCTGGGGGATGAATCGACAGCGATGAATAGCAGCACGGGGGGAAAAATAACCAGGTGAAGAAGGATGGATAGGGAAAAGGCAGAATAGAAATGATGAAGGGCGGCGATGTTGGTGGTGTGTGTGTGAGGGAGATTGGTGGCAGCGGGGGGGTGTGGGTGGGGGGCGGTGGGTGGAGGAGCCGACGGCGATGAGAACATTATGGCTGGATAATGAAGAGGTTCCACGCTGTCAGCCAACACCATTCACCCTCTGCATGGCTCTGACCCCAAAGTGTCAACAAGCTAAACGACCGAGCAGCAGCGCATTACTACATGTACACAAACACACACGCATGCACGCACACACGCATGCACGCAGACGAGCAGAGCACGCTGAAACACTGATGTGTGAATAAAAGTAGTGCCGAAAGACGGGCGAAAATGCAAACACAATGTACACAGACATGTAAACACTGCACCAGCAGCTGTTTAACCCTTGTGCTGTGTTCGGGTCAAGGAAGGAGGACGAGAAGAAGGGAGGAAAGAAGGAAGGAAGGAAGGAAGGAAGGAAGGAAGGAAGGAAGGAAGGAAGGAAGGAAGGAAGGGAGAAAAGAATGATGGAAGGAAGGAGAGAGTAGGAGGAAGGAAGGAAGGAAGGAAGGAAGGAAGGAAGGAAGGAAGGAAGGAAGGAATGGAAGGGAGGAAAGAAGGAAGGGAAGAAGGAAGGAGAGAGCAGGAGGAAGGAAGGAAGGAAGGAAGGAAGGAAGGAAGGAAGGAAGGAAGGAAGGAAGGAAGGAAGGAAGGAAGGAAGGAAGGAAGGAAGGAAGGAAGGAAGGAGGGAAGAAAAGAAGGATGGAAGGAAGGAAGGAAGGAAGGGAGAAAAGAAGGATGGAAGGAAAGAAGGAAGGGAGAAGGAAGGGAGAAGGAAGGGAGAAAACAAGGAAAGAAGGAAGGAAGGGAGAAAAGAGGAAGGGAAGAAGGAAGAAAGAAAGAAAGAAAGAAAGAAAGAAAGAAAGAAAGAAAGAAAGAAAGAATAGGTTCATTTTGACCCAAAGACTGTACAAGGGTTAAAACAGGATCACTACGTACGTGTGTGTGTGTGTGTGTGTGTGTGTGTGTGTGTGTGTGTGTGTGTGTGTGTGTGTGTGTGTGTGTGTGTGTGTGTGTGTGTGTGTGTGTGTGTGTGTGTGTGTGTGTGTGTGTGTGTGTGTGTGTGTGTGTGTGTAACCGTCAATGAAACCTCATCACTGGCATTGATACAGTTTCACTCATCACACCCAGGAACTCATAGAGTTTCGCCGGCGTTGGCAAGCGTTCGCCAGGGTTCTTCCGTTTGCACAGTAAATATCAAACTCTTTATTGGTATTCATGACAGTGAAATTCAAAAAATTAAGTCAACAGAGGTAGTTTCATAGAGCTAATCTCTGCTCACACATCACATCACATCACAACAAACCATGGTTGATGCAGGAAAAGCTAGTTTAGACCAACGGAAAGCCTCCTTCAATAGACTATTCACTGTGTCTCTCCCTCTTTCTTTGTCTCCCCTGCTCCCCCTTTCTCTAGTCTGTCGCTCTGTATCTCGCTACTCTCCAAACCCGTCGCTTTATCACACATTTGCACACAGGCACCGTGTTTCCTCCTTTATTCTTTCTTCTGTGCAGCTCTATCTCCGTCACTTTCTCTTGCTTTCTGCCGTTTTTCTGCTTGTGTGATGCAAAGCCCTATCGAGATGGCAGAACCCCCCTCTCTTTTTTCTCACTCTCCTTCTTCTCCACTTTAAACAGCACTCTGCTGTATTAATGTGACAGGACAGAAACCTGGGTTGACATGAAGACTACTGACAGACAACGGCTGCCTCTACATCCACATCAGTGCTTTCTGGTGTAGATAATACCACCAACATTTATGATCAAATACCACTTATTTAAAATCCACTAACAGCTACCACCTTTGTGGGAAGAGTAAACAGTGTACAAGTAGCCTACGTTCTTTTCAGTGGAAGAGCACTCCATTTTCTAGACTTTCAGCCTTTGTTCCTGTTTTTAATCTGAGCTCATGCAAAGTTTGTTTCTCATCCAGCATTTTCACCACAGCCATCTTTTCTGTTTCTTTGCAGCTCTGTCCTTGCTTGTCTTTGGATCCGTTTTCATTATTACATAGATAAGTATGTTTTGTACATATATTTCACTTTTCACACCAAAAAAAAAATAATCACAAAGTGCTTAGCAAGGAAAAGCATTAATGTTCACATCACAGCCACTGAAGTGAGTTTCATGTTGGGATCCAGTTCCGGGTCTTACTGGAGGCATTAAAAGAAACCAGTATGCATTGAAACCCCTTTTGAATATGACCAATATGATTAAAACTGCAAGCAGAGATGAACGGGCCCTCGCACGTGTGCGCGTTCAGGCGTGCTGCAGTGGAAGCTTGTATGACTTGCATGTAGATTCTTCAGGCCTGGACGACACTCTATATCAAACCATTCAAAAGTTATGGCAGAAAGTAGGAACTATCAGATATCGACCAATCAGAAGAAGGGGTGGGGCTAATTTTCACCAATTATGTCCAAGGACTCAAAACCGAGTCCGATGACACCACCCACAAGTCTTTATGTCAAACCATTCAAAAGTTATGGCAGAAAGTAGGAACCATCAAATACTGTATGGACCAATCAGACATTTTGATGTATAACACACCTGGGTGCACATTATGGTTCGGGCAAAGCGGCCGCAGCAATGGCATAAATTGCGGCAAAATTACACGATTAACTAAAAATGGCCGACTTCCTGTTCGGTTTCGGCCATGGCGCCAAGAGACTTTTCTTTAAGTTGCGACATGATACAGGTGTGTCCTTTCTTATAAACAGCATCAGTGTTGTGTCTCCAGTCCAGTCTGCTGTCCAGGTGAACACCCAGGTATTTATACACCTCATCTCCTTGGTGTTGTTCACGTTGCAGTATTACATGACTATTCCCATCACCTATTTAACGGGTCAAACTTTCAGGTTTAGTACCTGAGATGGTATTTCGGTCTTTAGTATTTCAGTTCATTTTCAAAGGGTGTGTCGTGAGGTGGATTAGATATGTGAGTTACACATCATGATAAAGAAGGTGTTTTTCTCGTGAGTGGTATGGGAAATAAATTATGTATTATGTAAGCTATTAAGCTGAGATACTTCAATCTGTTTGGGCTTCTCTAATATTCTTCCCTGGTGCCAGCCAGGTCCTCCCCCCATCAGGAAAGATTAACTTTTGAGGATATTAGAGACACTGATAACAAGTTCTACTTTAGTTCTGTGCTGTACATTTCTGTTTTCCTACCACATGCTGATTGTTTTTAACACCAACCAGAATATAACTTTACACAGCAGTTGTTGTGTCACATGACTTTAATCCTCTTGGAAAATGTGATTTTGAGGTAGTTAAACTCTACATGGTTCTTATTATTAATAAACTCTGGTGATAGGAACGACCTGCGTTAGAGCTTCTAACACGGAGCTTCAGGAGCTACATGCTGACCTGCAACTTCTGTCATAATATACACAATTGAATTGAAAATTGAATTGAATTGTTGGTCATTAGCTGCAATTGAATTGAAAATTGAATTGAATTGTTGGTCATTAGCTGCAATTGAATTGAAAATTGAATTGAATTGTTGGTCATTAGCTGCAATCCACTCAAGGATATAGTTGTATCATAATTTCACCCAGGCTGGTTGACAGAAAGAAAATCCTGGATCAGCGTGGAACGTGAATCACTAACAGCCAATCAGGCAAATAAATAAACCATTCACATAATCTCCATAGATGAGGTTTAGCTATTGAAGAGTTCCCAGAAAAGATAGCAAACGCCACATTCCCTGCCGAGCGTTAATAGTAATGTGACTGAATGCAGAAAAGATATGCTTTGCATATACTGTATGTATTGAGAGGTGCTATATGAGTGAATGTGAAGTGATAATTCTGTCCTTTGAATGTTAAACGACAGGATAAACTGAACACATTCACTGTGAGGTTCAAAAGGAAACCTGTCACCGACGTGTGTCAGTGTTCTGTTTGAATTTCATTTTGTACATGACGTTTTAATTCTGTTGCAGAGCACATTTGAAACATTTGTTTTCTTATAAAACTATTCATCTTGAAAAGAAAAAGAAATACTAGCAGTTTTACATTTTGTTATACTCCTACCATTTCATAAAACATGTAAAGCATAATAACATGTTTGCCATTACTGAAAGAATAGTTTATTTATTGTTATTAGTGAAACAGATCGTGAAAACTGCTGTTGAGTCCATTGACTCTTTATAAGGCAGTCAATAAAATACTTGAAATCTTTAAATTTCAACTCTAGACGGTTATTAAAGAATATATAAAGTTGATAGTCATACTTGACCAAACCTAAACTGTCCAGAGAAATCCTCCTTACTTGACTTAATCTTAACAAATATTCCTCATAACTATACAACTGCTTCTGTATCTGCTAATTGCATTGTGACCACTGTGTTGTTGCTACAGTTAGAAACACTCAAACTCCCCAAATCAAGCCACACGTTATTATACATTATACGTTTTGACCGTATAGAAACATAATTCTCGTCAGTTGTGTGAAATAAGAGCTGGAAACAGGCATTGTGGCATAGAATTGTCAAATTGGTTTAATTCACCGTATGAATTGTTACAGATTACTTTTGTCATACAGTATTTGACCCGGTTTCGTTCGTTTTGACCGTATAGAAACGTAATTCTTGCCATTGTGAGAATGACATGAACCTGCTGGATCTACTGCCATGACTTTTTAACAACTTGTGCTTTTTATTATTTTACCTTTTTTCTTATAATTTTATTTCATTGTATTTGTTATTTACTGTTTTATTATTATTATTTAATTGTGTCTTGCCGCTTTTAATGTTGATGTAAAGCACTTTGAATTAACTTGTGTTGAATTGTGCTATACAAATAAACTTGCCTTGTCTTATTAACCGTTTCATGAAAAACTTTCCAGAACAATCAATCAATGATCGTGGTTTGATCAAAATCTATCGATAAGCATGCTCCTCTCATAAAATACAGAGTTAAAGGCGGAAATAATCCTTGGTTCACCCCACATCTATCCAATTTAGTTCATGAGCACAGTGTGGCATGGGCAACTTGTTGCTTTTCAGGCGATTGTGTAATGCATGCACAGTTGCAATTAGAAAAGCCAAATCTGATACCTCAAACAATCTTAGCGATTGTGATGGTATAGACTAGAGTTTCCTCCATCTATTGTTAAGGACTCATCAATCTCTGATAAAAGCTAAAATGCTTGGTTGTTTAATAAACATTTCATTGCATCTGGTTCCTTGTCTGATTCTCACAACATTTCACTTGAAAATTCACCTTCTGGATGCTCGGACAACCATAGTATGTCTAATCAATCTTTTTACTTTTGGCCAATCACAGTCTCTATGGTGCATAAAGCACTTATTTTATTATTTTATCAGCAGGTCCTGATAAACGGGAGCCTTACTTCCTGAAGCTAGCAGCTGATTTTACAGATAGTTTTACCTTTATCTGGAAACCAGTAAAATGTATATATGTATATAGAAGTCTGCCTTTGTTCTCCCCTTGTTTAAAGGGTGTGATGCTTCTGTCTTAAACAATTACAGGCCAATCTCCAAATTGTCTGTCTTGGTTAAAGTACTAAAACTCCACGTGTCCAAACAATTAAAAGAATTCCTATATACCATTAACATTTTATCTGACCTTCAATCTGGTTTTAGAAAAAAGCACAGCACAACCAAATGATTTTATCGAATGTTTAGATAATAAACAACATCGTGCGGCTCCCTATTGACTTATGGAAGGCTGTTCTGAAACAACGACTTATCAATGTATGACTGTCAGAACAATCTGTCTGTTGGTTTGAAAATAATCTTTCAGGCAGGCAGAAGGTTTCATTTCAAACTCATTAAGTGTATCCAAAGGTGTGCCCCCAGGGATTGGACTGCTTCTATTTAGTTTATATAGAACAGAATAGAATAGAATAGCAAGGCTTTTATTGTCTTTTTTTTTTAACCTTGTCTGCACAAATATTAATGATTGATACCATGACGGTAGAAACCAAAGGCATATATATGTGCATTATTACTATATTTAATATATATACGCATACATATGCATACACATACATAAATATACACATACAAACCATTTTTTTTTGGGGGGGGGGGGGGGGTGTGGATAGGGGGGTGACGACATCCACTGCCACCACTGCCAATCCAGGAAGCAGGAACACACGGAGACACACGTCAAGCACTGGAAATCTGCAACAAAAAAAACAAACAAAACACGAAACCGGCACGGAGCCGACCAAAACACGAACAGCAATCGACCCAAATCTTGAGATCTGATCGCAGTCTGAGCTAAGCTACCGCTACCTTACCCTAAAAACTACAGAGCAAGCATGCAGGTGAACAAGCCAGTGTGTATGTCTATGTGTGTGTATGTGTGTATGTATATGATCATGCGTGTGTGCGTGTGTGTGTGTGTGTGTATGTGTGTGTATATGTGTGTGCGTGCGTGTGTGTGTACATGTCTTTGTGGCTATGTGTGTATGTATATGTTTGTGTGGGTGTGTATACATGTCTTTGTGGCTATGTGTGTGTGTGGTGTGCGTGAGTGTGTATATGTCTATGTAGCTATGTATGTGTGTGTGTGTGTGTGTGTGTGTGTGTGTGTGTGTGTGTGTGTGTGTGTGTGTGTGTGTGTGTGTGTGTGTGTGTGTGTAATAAACCAAACAAAGCTCCACCTGAAGTGTATCTATAGTGGGGGAGGGGGGGAAGCAACCCCGCCACCCGCGAGACCAGAGGCCGACAAGGAAGAACCCGGAACCCAGGCCACCAGCAACCCCACAGAGGGGAGAAGTAGGAGGGAGGCAACCCACCGCCTGTGAGGCCCCCCCGGTGGCGGCCGAGGGGGCCCGCGGGCGGGCCCCCTCGGCTTTTATTGTCATTTACACCTCTACAGTGAGCTACACATACATAGAATGAAACTGGAGCATCTCACTCTTCAGTGCAACACGTAATATGTGAGTGATTGTGTACATTTGAATAGAAAAAGTATAAATAATAAATACTAAATATGCAAAAGATGAGAGTGATGGGTATGTAGAACACATAGAATAGCAGGAGGTATTGTTATTGTTATTGGAGGGGGGTTGAGGTGGGATTGTAATTACGGCATGTTAGGGTTTAGGGTAGTAACTGTTCCTGAATCTATTTTGTCCTGGTCCTGGTGCACCTGTAGCACCTCCGTGAGGGCAACAGGTCGAACAGTTCCCAGTCAGGGTGGGAGCTGTCCTTGATGATATCCTTGGCTCTGCTGAAAAGTCAGCTGGAGCCGTGAGCAGCTATGAAGAGACAGAGCTCCTGGTAGATCTGGTCGTTCCTTATCTCCGTCTAGATCCCTTTTTAATTCTCTCCTCAGCACCAGGTTTATGAACATCTGCAGCTCAGAGTTGGATCACCAAACAGACGTTTGTGCTTCCATTGCTGGTTGAATAAATCCGTCAGAGTCTCTTTCTCTGATTTCCTCCTCCTGACTCAGACGTCTGACTCCAACCCCCCGACCAATCAGTGGCCTGTAGTGTGATGATGTCAGATACAGCTGACTCAGCAGCTTAGAACCTCGGCAGAATAGTTACAGAAAAGTATCTACTCGGCATATTAGACCCCTAGTGGAAAAGCGCAAAACCGAGTCGAGGCGGGCTGAGTAGGTACTAGTGGAAAAGATCCAATATCGTCCGTTTTTGCTTTCTTGAGTCCTGTTTTCAGGTCGCAGCTTTGTAAAGGCCTCTGTCGCCTCACCTGAAGGCAGAGTCACGGGCTCTGAGGAGTGAGCGGACCTCACTGGCCATCCATGGTTTCTCATTGGGGAAGACTCCAATGGTTTTTATCCAGGGTCGCATTATCAATACAGAACTTGATGTAGTCCAGTACTGATTCTGTGAATGTTTCCAGCTCCTGATGTTTAAATATGTCCCAGTCTGTGTGATCAAAGTGTTGCAGTTTGGGGATTGCATCATCAGGCCAGGTTTTCACAGTCCTTGTGGTGGGCCTGGCAGTGCGTCTGATGGGGATGTAAGCTGGGAGGAGCGGGAGTGAGAGGTGGTCTGAAAGTCCAAGGTGTGGGAGGGGTACAGCTCTGTATACACGTTTAAAGCAGCACTACGTAACTTTTCCACCTTAATCTAATATTTCATCATCATCATTGTGATGGAACATCAACTTCCAACAGGTTTAATGAACCTCTGTCATGGTCTGAGGGGTCTGTATCTCCTTCACTGGCACTATGTAACTTTGAGGAGCATGGTAG